>NW_025745360.1:472421-534921 GCF_021184085.1 Oncorhynchus gorbuscha | reverse complement strand
CGTTTCTCTACATCGGTCCTGTTACATTCTAGTTTCTCTACATCAGTCCTGTTAGTAGTGACGTTTCTCTACATCGGTCCTGTTACATTCTAGTTTCTCTACATCAGTCCTGTTAGTAGTGACGTTTCTCTACATCAGTCCTGTTAGTAGTGACGTTTCTCTACATCAGTCCTGTTACATTGAGTTTCTCTACATCAGTCCTCAGTAGTGACATTCTAGTTTCTCTACATCAGTCCTGTTAGTAGTGACGTTTCTCTACATCAGTCCTGTTACATTGACGTTTCTCTACATCAGTCCTGTTCAGTAGTGACGTTTCTCTACATCAGTCCTGTTACATTCTACGTTTCTCTACATCAGTCCTGTTAGTAGTGACGTTTCTCTACATCGGTCCTGTTACATTCTAGTTTCTCTACATCGGTCCTGTTAGTAGTGACGTTTCTCTACATCGGTCCTGTTACATTCTAGTTTCTCTACATCGGTCCTGTCAGTAGTGACGTTTCTCTACATCAGTCCTGTTAGTAGTGACGTTTCTCTACATCAGTCCTGTTAGTAGTGACGTTTCTCTACATCAGTCCTGTTAGTAGTGATGTTTCTCTACATCAGTCCTGTTAGTAGTGACGTTTCTCTACATCAGTCCTGTTACATTCTAGTTTCTCTACATCAGTCCTGTTAGTAGTGACGTTTCTCTACATCAGTCCTGTTACATTCTAGTTTCTCTACATCAGTCCTGTTAGTAGTGACGTTTCTCTACATCGGTCCTGTCAGTAGTGACGTTTCTCTACATCGGTCCTGTTAGTAGTGACGTTTCTCTACACGGTCCTGTTAGTAGTGACGTTTCTCTACATCGGTCCTGTTCAGTAGTGACGTTTCTCTACATCGGTCCTGTTAGTAGTGACGTTTCTCTACATCAGTCCTGTTACATTCTAGTTTCTCTACATCAGTCCTGTTAGTAGTGACGTTTCTCTACATCAGTCCTGTTAGTAGTGACGTTTCTCTACATCAGTCCTGTTACATTCTGTTTCTCTACATCAGTCCTGTTAGTAGTGACGTTTCTCTACATCGGTCCTGTTAGTAGTGACGTTTCTCTACATCAGTCCTGTTAGTATTGACGTTTCTCTACATCAGTCCTGTTACAGTCTACGTTTCTCTACATCGGTCCTGTCATTCTAGTTTCTCTACATCGGTCCTGTCAGTAGTGACGTTTCTCTACATCAGTCCTGTTAGTAGTGACGTTTCTCTACATCAGTCCTGTTAGTAGTGACGTTTCTCTACATCAGTCCTGTTAGTAGTGACGTTTCTCTACATCAGTCCTGTTACATTCTGAGTTTCTCTACATCAGTCCTGTTAGTAGTGACGTTTCTCTACATCAGTCCTGTTAGTAGTGACGTTTCTCTACATCAGTCCTGTTACATTCTAGTTTCTCTACATCAGTCCTGTTAGTAGTGACGTTTCTCTACATCAGTCCTGTTAGTAGTGACGTTTCTCTACATCAGTCCTGTTACATTCTAGTTTCTCTACATCAGTCCTGTTACATTCGTTTCTCTACATCAGTCCTGTCAGTAGTGACGTTTCTCTACATCAGTCCTGTCAGTAGTGACGTTTCTCTACATCGGTCCTGTTAGTAGTGACGTTTCTCTACATCGGTCCTGTTAGTAGTGACGTTTCTCTACATCGGTCCTGTTAGTAGTGACGTTTCTCTACATCAGTCCTGTTAGTAGTGACGTTTCTCTACATCAGTCCTGTTAGTAGTGACGTTTCTCTACATCAGTCCTGTTACATTGACGTTTCTCTACATCAGTCCTGTTAGTAGTGACGTTTCTCTACATCGGTCCTGTTAGTAGTTCGTTTCTCTACATCGGTCCTGTTAGTAGTGACGTTTCTCTACATCAGTCCTGTTACATTCTAGTTTCTCTACATCGGTCCTGTAGTAGTGACGTTTCTCTACATCAGTCCTGTTCAGTTCGTTTCTCTACATCGGTCCTGTCAGTAGTGACGTTTCTCTACATCAGTCCTGTTAGTAGTGACGTTTCTCTACATCAGTCCTGTTAGTAGTGACGTTTCTCTACATCAGTCCTGTTAGTAGTGACGTTTCTCTACATCGGTCCTGTTAGTAGTGACGTTTCTCTACATCGGTCCTGTTAGTAGTGACGTTTCTCTACATCAGTCCTGTTAGTATTGAGTTTCTCTACATCAGTCCTGTCAGTAGTGACGTTTCTCTACATCAGTCCTGTCAGTAGTGACGTTTCTCTACATCAGTCCTGTTAGTAGTGACGTTTCTCTACATCAGTCCTGTTACATTGACGTTTCTCTACATCGGTCCTGTTAGTAGTGACGTTTCTCTACATCAGTCCTGTTACATTCTACGTTTCTCTACATCAGTCCTGTTAGTAGTGACGTTTCTCTACATCAGTCCTGTCAGTAGTGACGTTTCTCTACATCAGTCCTGTTAGTAGTGACGTTTCTCTACATCAGTCCTGTTACATTCTAGTTTCTCTACATCAGTCCTGTTAGTAGTGACGTTTCTCTACATCGGTCCTGTTACATTCTAGTTTCTCTACATCGGTCCTGTTCATTCTACGTTTCTCTACATCAGTCCTGTTAGTAGTGACGTTTCTCTACATCAGTCCTGTCAGTAGTGACGTTTCTCTACATCAGTCCTGTTAGTAGTGATGTTTCTCTACATCAGTCCTGTTAGTAGTGACGTTTCTCTACATCAGTCCTGTTACATTCTAGTTTCTCTACATCAGTCCTGTTAGTAGTGACGTTTCTCTACATCGGTCCTGTTACATTCTAGTTTCTCTACATCGGTCCTGTTAGTAGTGACGTTTCTCTACATCAGTCCTGTTAGTAGTGATGTTTCTCTACATCAGTCCTGTTAGTAGTGACGTTTCTCTACATCAGTCCTGTTAGTATTGATGTTTCTCTACATCAGTCCTGTTAGTAGTGACGTTTCTCTACATCAGTCCTGTCAGTAGTGACGTTTCTCTACATCGGTCCTGTTAGTAGTGACGTTTCTCTACATCAGTCCTGTTAGTAGTGACGTTTCTCTACATCAGTCCTGTTAGTAGTGAGGTTTCTCTACATCAGTCCTGTTAGTAGTGACGTTTCTCTACATCAGTCCTGTTACATTCTAGTTTCTCTACATCAGTCCTGTTAGTAGTGACGTTTCTCTACATCGGTCCTGTCAGTAGTGACGTTTCTCTACATCGGTCCTGTCAGTAGTGACGTTTCTCTACATCGGTCCTGTCAGTAGTGACGTTTCTCTACATCGGTCCTGTTAGTAGTGACGTTTCTCTACATCGGTCCTGTTAGTAGTGACGTTTCTCTACATCGGTCCTGTTAGTAGTGACGTTTCTCTACATCGGTCCTGTTAGTAGTGACGTTTCTCTACATCAGTCCTGTTAGTAGTGACGTTTCTCTACATCAGTCCTGTTAGTAGTGACGTTTCTCTACATCGGTCCTGTTAGTAGTGACGTTTCTCTACATCGGTCCTGTTAGTAGTGACGTTTCTCTACATCGGTCCTGTTACATTCTAGTTTCTCTACATCGGTCCTGTTAGTAGTGACGTTTCTCTACATCGGTCCTGTTAGTAGTGACGTTTCTCTACATCGGTCCTGTTAGTAGTGACGTTTCTCTACATCGGTCCTGTTAGTAGTGACGTTTCTCTACATCGGTCCTGTTAGTAGTGACGTTTCTCTACATCGGTCCTGTTAGTAGTGACGTTTCTCTACATCAGTCCTGTTAGTAGTGATGTTTCTCTACATCAGTCCTGTTAGTAGTGATGTTTCTCTACATCAGTCCTGTTAGTAGTGACGTTTCTCTACATCAGTCCTGTTAGTAGTGACGTTTCTCTACATCAGTCCTGTTAGTAGTGAGATCACACCATACATTCACAGTGTAACTTAAAAGCCTTAAGCTCTGGATCAGACTTTTAATTGACCCTGTTCAGTGATGGGAATGATGGATGGTAGAGGGGGGGATTGTGGGAGCCTTTGACTGAGCGGATGAGTATCTCCGTGGTAACCAGGCCACAATCACTTAATCTGCTCTCTAATGAAGAAACCAGGGAGAGTGAGGGATGGAGGGAGGGGGTGAGAGGGAGAGATAGAGGGGGAGAAAGAGGGCATGAGAGAGAGCAATAGAGAGCTAAAGAGGGAGAACGAGAGAGGGGGCATGAGAGAGAGAGAGCAAAAAACAGAGCGAGAGAGCGAGCGAGAGAGAGAGACAGAGAGGGCATGAGAGAGAGAGAGAGCTAAAGGGAGAGAGGGAGGGCATGAGAGAGAGACAGAGAGGGCATGAGAGAGAGAGAGAGAGAGAGAGAGAGAGAGAGAGAGAGAGCTAAAGGGAGAGAGGGAGGGCATGAGAGAGAGACAGAGAGGGCATGAGAGAGAGAGAGAGAGAGCTAAAGGGAGAGAGGGAGGGCATGAGAGAGAGACAGAGAGGGCATGAGAGAGAGAGAGAGAGCTAAAGGGAGAGAGGGAGGGAAAGAGAGAAAGCGAGAGTGAATGATGTCAGAGAATGAGAGAGTGAAACAGAGGACAAAGGATGACAGAGTGGTTGGTGTGTGTTGATGAGTTCACATTCCCTCCCACCGACTCGACCTCAAACCGGTCCAACAGGGCAGTAGAGCTGTGGCGGTCATGTCATATCGATCAGACGGTTAATTGTCATGCACGGTTTCATCCACTCAGAGGAGAGGCTGAGGTCCTGCACTGTATAGGCATGTTATCTGTGTCTGGGAAATAAGATACTTACGAAGAAGAGGACATTGAAGAGGAACAGGAAGTACTTGATTGCCTTCATGCAGCCTTTCCCCATTGTGATCGCTCTGTGAACAACAGAATACTAAATATTTAGTCATACTTTATTTGAAGAGTACTTAAGCATTAATATGATACGATCATGAAGATAAAAATCACAGGTCAGGTCAGACATCCCTGTGGTCGACTGAAGAGTTTAACACGATGCCATCAAAGTACAGAAGGGACATGATCCACAGTGTGTGTGTGTGTGTGTCTGGATTTGCTGGTGTGAGAGGCCTACATTATAAGTGGTGGCAGACGCCTGGAACCCCCTGACCTGCTGGCTAAGCTGCTGAGATGATAGAGACCTGGATCTATAGGAGACAGATGCCTGACCTGACGGCTAAGATGTTGAGATGATAGAGACCTGGATCTCTAGGAGACAGATGCCTGAACCTGACCTGCTTGGCTAAGTGCTGAGATGATAGGAGACCTGGATCTATAGGAGACAGATGCCTGACCTGCTGGCTAAGGTGCTGAGATGATAGAGACCTGGATCTATAGGAGACAGATGCCTGGAACCCCCTGACCTGCTGGCTAAGCTGCTGAGGTGATGGAGACCTGGATCTATAGGAGACAGATGCCTGGAACCCCCTGACCTGCTGGCTAAGATGCTGAGATGATAGAGACCTGGATCTATAGGAGACAGATGCCTGACCTGTTGGCTAAGGTGCTGAGATGATAGAGACCTGGATCTATAGGATACAGATGCCTGACCTGACCTGCTTGCTAAGTCGCTGATATGATAGGGACCTGGATCTATAGGAGACAGATGCCTGGAACCCCCTGACCTGTTGGCTAAGGTGCTGAGATGATAGAGACCTGGATCTATAGGAGACAGATGCCTGACCTGCTGGCTAAGCTGCTGAGATGATAGGGACCTGGATCTATAGGAGACAGATGCCTGGAACCCCCTGACCTGTTGGCTAAGGTGCTGAGATGATAGAGACCTGGATCTATAGGAGACAGATGCCTGGAACCCCCTGACCTGTTGGCTAAGGTGCTGAGATGATAGAGACCTGGATCTATAGGAGACAGATGCCTGACCTGCTGGCTAAGCTGCTGAGATGATCGGGACCTGGATCTATAGGAGACAGATGTCTGACCTGCTGGCTAAGCTGCTGAGGTGATAGAGACCTGGATCTATAGGAGACAGATGCCTGGAACCCCCTGACCTGCTGGCTAAGCTGCTGAGATGATAGAGACCTGGATCTATAGGAGACAGATGCCTGGAACCCCCTGACCTGTTGGCTAAGGTGCTGAGATGATAGAGACCTGGATCTATAGGAGACAGATGTCTGACCTGACCTGCTGGCTAAGCTGCTGAGATGATAGGGACCTGGATCTATAGGAGACAGATGTCTGACCTGCTGGCTAAGCTGCTGAGGTGATAGAGACCTGGATCTATAGGAGACAGATGCCTGACCTGCTGGCTAAGCTGCTGAGATGGAGACCTGGATCTATAGGAGACAGATGCCTGGAACCCCCTGACCTGCTGGCTAAGCTGCTGAGATGATAGAGACCTGGATCTATAGGAGACAGATGCCTGACCTGACCTGCTTGCTAAGATGATAGGGACCTGGATCTATAGGAGACAGATGCCTGGAACCCCCTGACCTACTGGCTAAGCTGCTGAGATGATGGAGACCTGGATCTATAGAAGACAGATGCCTGACCTGCTGGCTAAGCTGCTGAGATGATAGAAAAAAACATGTAAAAAATGTACAGACAGTCAGGGGCTCCTGACTCCAACATCATTTACAAATAAAGCCGGTGTTTAGTGAGTCCTCCAGATCAGAGGCAGTAGGGATGTTCTCTGTTTAGTGAGTCCACCAGATCAGAGGCAGTAGGGATGACCAGGGATGTTCTCTGTTTAGTGAGTCCTCCAGATCAGAGGCAGTAGGGATGACCAGGGATGTTCTCTGTTTAGTGAGTCCACCAGATCAGAGGCAGTAGGGATGACCAGGGATGTTCCCTGTTTAGTGAAGTCCTCCTGTCAGAATGTAAGATCAGAGGCAGTAGAGATGTTCTATTTGATAAGTTGTAAAATTGGAAAATATTCCTGTCCGAACAGATACACAAAACTACTTTTGGGTGTCACGGAAAACGTTTGGACTGCAACCAGCAACACACATCCATCAGACTGTACAACCAGCAACACACAACCTGCATCAGACTGAAACCAGCATCAGTTGTACAACCAAATATAAATGCATCAGACTGTACAACCAGCAACACACAACCTGCACACCCAAAACTACTGTACAACAGCAACACACAAATACCTGCAACACACAACCTCCATCAGACTGTACAACCAGCAACACACAACCTCCATCAGACTGTACAACCAGCAACACACAACCTCCATCAGACTGTACAACCAGCAACACACAACCTCCATCAGACTGTACAACCAGCAACACACAACCTCCATCAGACTGTACAACCAGCAACACACAACCTCCATCAGACTGTACAACCAGCAATACATTCTCCATCAGACTGTACAACCAGGTCAGACTGTACAACCAGCAACACACAACCATCAGACTGTACAACCAGCAACAGACACGCCATGCTCCATCAGACTGTACAACCAGCAACACACCATCCTCAGACTGTACAACCAGGACACAACCAGTCAGACTACAACCAGCAACACACAACCTTCAGAGTATTTTACTGACAACATCCATCAGACTTTACAACCAGCAACACACAACCTCCATCACTGCAACCAGCAACACACAACCTCAGACTGTACACAGCAACACACAACCTCCATCAGACTGTAACATCAACATCAGACTGTACAACCAGCAACACACAACCTCCATCAGACTGCACAAAGTGAACAGCGAGCACAACAATCAACCTACCACAGCAACACAGCCTGAAGCGGCTAACACTGGTCAAACATCGGACTTAAAAACGGTCCCACAGCCAAGAGGCCCGAACGTGAATATATATTGAAACAAGGCTGTTCCATGATGTTACCTAGTCAACATAAGACCAGTTTACTGCCATGTTAACGGTGTGTTCAAAGCCCCTTCAGCTGTACCCCTTCAGCCACAAGACAGGCCAGTTTACTGCCATGTTAACGTGTGTTCAAAGAGCCCCTTCAGCCACAAGACAGGCCAGTTTACTGCCATGTTAACGCCATGTGTTCAAAGAGCCCCTTCAGCCACAGGCCAGTCGTACAGTGGTCTGTGAGTCAGACAGTTAAACCAGGCTAAACGGTCTCAACATACTGTTTAAAAACACAGGGACACACACAGTGGAAAACATGACAGGGCTGTAAATATAGAAGTGGACACCAATTTTCCACCATAATTTGCAAATAAATTCATTAAAATTCCTACAATGTGATTTTCTGGATGTTTTCTCCTCCATTTGTCTGTCATAGTTGAAGTGTACCTATGATGAAAATTACAGGCCTCTCATCTTTTTAAGTGAGAGAACTTGCACAGTTGGTGGCTGACTAAATACTTTCTTGCCCTATATAGCGTACTACTGTTGACCAGGGCCCTATATAGCGTACTACTGTTGACCAGGGCCCTATATAGCGTACTACTGTTGACCAGGGCCCTATATAGCGCACTACTGTTGACCAGGGCCCTATATAGCGCACTACTGTTGACCAGGGCCCTATATAGTGTACTACTTTAGAAACGGCACGGGCTGCCTCACCGGCTACGGCGCTGCCTCACCGGCTACGGCGCTGCCTCACCGGCTACGGCGCTGCCTCACCGGCTACGGCGCTGCCTCACCGGCTACGGCGTTGACTCAATGTTAAGTTAGGGGCATTTCCATGTAAAAGGACCCATGAGCACCAACATGTGAAGTTCATAGGAGCATATCAAAATTGGGTGACAAATTAAAGCGAACCCACTGGGCACAGGCATCAATTCAATGTCTATTCCACATGGGTTCAACTTGTTTTGTAGAAATGATGTAAAAACAACGTCGATTCAACCAGTGTGACCGGCTGAAATGTAAAGCGTTCTTATCAAACAGCTCTTACATTAAAAAGGACGTTAATTATACAATTTTTTCACATTTTCCAACCTCATAAAAACACAGGATTATCTGGTTTTTGACTACACTGGGCCTTTAAAAAAGGTATTAGAAATAAAGTGGGTTCAGAAAGTATTGGTACCCTTGATAAACATGAGCAAAAACGACTGCATAAAAGAAATACAAAATACTGAGCTATATTATATTACTTTATACTAATACTTAAACAGTTAGGAGTCAAATAGATTCACTTCCCTTGATTTCAATCGCTCACTTTGTGAGGATCAGGGCACAGACACTTTTTCTAAAAATGTTTTCTGAGATTGGAGAACACATTGGGAGAGAGGTTCGACCATTCCTCCAAACAGAATCTGTCCAGAACCTTGATCTCTTTCGTCTGAGTTTACGAACTTGTCCTTGTTCAATTCAAACCGCAGGTTTTCAAATGTGTCTGAAGGTCTGGAGACTGAGACGGCCGTTGCAAAAATGTTAATTGTGTGGATTCATTTCTTTGTGGATTTTAAAATGTCTTGCTTGGGGTTTTTGTGTTGCTTGGGGTTTTTGTGTTGCTTGGGGTTTTTGTGTTGCTTGGGGTTTTGTGTTGCTTGGGGTTTTTGTGTTGCTTGGGGTTTTTGTGTTGCTTGGGGTTTTTGTGTTGCTTGGGGTTTTTGTCTTGCTTGGGGTTTTTGTCTTGCTTGGGGTTTTTGTGTTGCTTGGGGTTTTTGTGTTGCTGGGAGATCCACTTGCGGCCAACTGTCATTCTCCTGGCAGAGGAAACCAGATTTTTTTTGGGGCAAAAATGTCCTGGTACTGGGTACAGTTCATGATGCTGTTGACCTTAACGGCCTCAGGACCGATGGAAGAAATATATCCCCAAAACATCAAAGATCCACCACTATATTTTTTACAGTAGGTTCGGCGTTCATTCTCATTTCGACGCCAAACTCACCGCTTGGCCAAAGAGCTCTATTTCCACCTCATTGGACTAAAGCAGCTGTACCAAACTCACCGCTTGGCCAAAGAGCTCTATTTCCACCTCATTGGGCTAAAGCAGCAGTACCAAACTCACCGCTTGGCCAAAGACCTCTATTTCCACCTCATTGGACTAAAGCAACGGTACCAAACCCACCGCTTGGCCAAAGAGCTCTATTTCCACCTCATTGGGCTAAAGCAGCAGTACCAAACTCACCGCTTGGCCAAAGAGCTCTGTTTCCACCTCATTGGACTAAAGCAGAAGTACCAAACCCACCCCTTGGCCAAAGAGCTCTATTTCCACCTCATTGGACTAAAGCAGCTGTACCAAACTCACCGCTTGGCCAAAGAGCTCTATTTCCACCTCATTGGACTAAAGCAGAAGTACCAAACCCACCCTTGGCCAAAGAGCTCTATTTCCACCTCATTGGACTAAAGCAGCGGTACCAAACTCACCGCTTGGCCAAAGAGCTCTATTTCCACCTCATTGGACTAAGGCAGCGGTACCAAACCCCGATACCGTTTAGTAAACTCCAGGCGTTTACGTTTGTTGGACGACAAGAAAATAGCGCTCTTATATTTAGTTTTAGCAGAAATGATTTGCCTTCTTTAAGATGAAGAAATATGACCTAGTATCTTGTCATTCTGTCAGCAAACCCAACCTGTTCTTTAAGAGTAAATGTGTTTTTGTGTAAAAAAAAAAATTGTTCAGTGGAAACAGTTAAAAAGTAGTCCTCTTGTATATGTTGTGCAGTTTGTTCAACGTTGCAATCCAACTTTTATTTTTTTAAAGATCATACTTTTAAAGTGAAAATTCTGAGTCTAAGCCTAATTCTGTTATCGTGGAATTACCCATCAGTCTATAAACACAGTAGAGGGGCTATATAACACACAGTAGAGGGGCTATATAACACACAGTAGAGGGGCTATATAACACACAGTAGAGGGGCTATATAACACACAGTAGAGGGGCTATATAACACACAGTAGAGGGGCTATAACACACAGTAGAGGGCTATATAACACACAGTAGAGGGGCTATATAACACACAGTAGAGGGGCTATATAACACACAGTAGAGGGGCTATATAACACACAGTAGAGGGGCTATATAACACACAGTAGAGGGGCTATATAACACACAGTAGAGGGCTATATAACACACAGTAGAGGGCTATATAACACACAGTAGAGGGCTATATAACACACAGTAGAGGGGCTATATAACACACAGTAGAGGGGCTATATAACACACAGTAGAGGGGCTATATAACACACAGTAGAGGGTCTATATAACACACAGTAGAGGGTCTATATAACACACAGTAGAGGGTCTATATAACACACAGTAGAGGGTCTATATAACACACAGTAGAGGGGCTATATAACACACAGTAGAGGGGCTATATAACACACAGTAGAGGGGCTATATAACACACAGTAGAGGGGCTATATAACACACAGTAGAGGGGCTATATAACACACAGTAGAGGGCTATATAACACACAGTAGAGGGGCTATATAACACACAGTAGAGGGGCTATATAACACACAGTAGAGGGGCTATATAACACACAGTAGAGGGGCTATATAACACACAGTAGAGGGGCTATATAACACACAGTAGAGGGGCTATATAACACACAGTAGAGGGGCTATATAACACACAGTAGAGGGGCTATATAACACACAGTAGAGGGGCTATATAACACACAGTAGAGGGGCTATATAACACACAGTAGAGGGGCTATATAACACACAGTAGAGGGGCTATATAACACACAGTAGAGGGGCTATATAACACACAGTAGAGGGGCTATATAACACACAGTAGAGGGGCTATATAACACACAGTAGAGGGGCTATATAACACACAGTAGAGGGCTATATAAAACACAGTAGAGGGGCTATATAACACACAGTAGAGGGGCTATATAACACACAGTAGAGGGCTATATAACACACAGTAGAGGGGCTATATATTACACAGTAGAGGGGCTATATAACACACAGTAGAGGGGCTATATAACACACAGTAGAGGGGCTATATTACACAGTAGAGGGGCTATATAACACACAGTAGAGGGGCTATATTACACAGTAGAGGGGCTATATAACACACAGTAGAGGGGCTATATAACACACAGTAGAGGGGCTTTATAACACAGTAGAGGGGCTATATAACACAGTAGAGGGGCTATATAACACAGTAGAGGGGCTATATTACAGTAGAGGGGCTATATTACACAGAGGGGCTATATAACACACAGTAGAGGGGCTATATAACACACAGTAGAGGGGCTATATAACACACAGTAGAGGGGCTATATAACACACAGTAGAGGGGCTATATAACACACAGTAGAGGGGCTATATAACACACAGTAGAGGGGCTATATAACACACAGTAGAGGGGCTATATAACACACAGTAGAGGGGCTATATTACACAGTAGAGGGGCTATATTACACAGTAGAGGGGCTATATTACACAGTAGAGGGCTATATTACACAGTAGAGGGCTATATAACACAGTAGAGGGCTATATAACACAGTAGAGGGCTATATAACACAGTAGAGGGGCTATATAACACAGTAGAGGGCTATATAACACAGTAGAGGGGCTATATAACACAGTAGAGGGGCTATATACAGTCTACTATCTAATACTAACAAGTGAGTGATTCAGACCATTATATTCCGGATGAGATCCGGCCTCCGTCTCCAAGACGAAGTGAAAGCAGAGAGAATAAAGGGTCATCTCTTTACAAAATGTTTTGTCTCCAACCTCATTGGTTAATAAAAACACACTAGACACTTTCAGCGAGTTCAGTAGCATACAGACTTTACACAGCGTATCAAATCGACCTTGTGTGTGTGTGTGTGTGTGTGTGTGTGTGTGTGTGTGTGTGTGTGTGTGTGTGTGTGTGTGTGTGTGTGTGTCAGACATCTGTCGTCATTCAAAGAGGCCGTAAACACATCGCCATCTACATCTTACAGAAGACCCATCAGTAGTTTAACACACTACCGTAGCCGGCCAATCACAGACCAGGGCCCGCATTCACAAAAGGTTCTCGGAGTTAGGAGTGCTGATCTAGGATCAGTTTCTGTATTTTAGATCAGAATGAATACGACAATACGGACACTGAAGAGAGGCACAGTCCCCCCTCTCTCCTAACCCCCTCTCTCCTAACCCCCCTCCTCTCTCCTAACCCCTCCTCCCTCTCCTAACCCCTCCTCCTCTCTCCTAACCCCTCCTCCTCTCTCCTAACCCCCCTCCTCCTCTCTCCTCCTCCTCTCTCCTAACCCCTCCTCCTCTCTCCTAACCCCTCCTCCTCTCCTCCTAACCCCTCCTCCTCTCTCCTAACCCCTCCTCCTCTCTCCTAACCCCTCCTCCTCCTAACCCCTCCTCCTCTCCTAACCCCTCCTCCCTCCTCCTCCTCCTAACCCCTCCTCTCTTTTCTTCCACCTCATCATGTTTTTTCCCTTCTCCAAAACGTAAAGTATCCCAGGAGCCTCCAGAGCAGAGGGTTTTAGGATCATATGACAGCCTTTCTTAGTGGCACCCTATTCCCTATGTAGTGCACTACTTTTGACCAGGACCCATAGGGCACTACAGTATTTAGGGAATAGGGTGCCTTTTGGGACGCAGGCCTTTTCTTCTACTTTCACTTCAGGGTGTCAACAAACAAGTCAGTTCAGTCTCTCTGAACTTGCTCTTTTCCCCTACTAGTTGTTCTGCTTCTCCTCCCGTTTCTATCTGTACCAGGCACTACTGAGAGAACACATTGGGGTTGGCTGATACAACACTCAGTAAAGTGAGATAAGAGTGTAGGGGAGGAGAGAGGGAGAAGGGGAGGAGAGAAAGAAAGAGCGAGAGAGGAGCGGGGAGAGAGGGAGAGAGAGGAGCGGGGAGAGAGGGAGATAGAGGAGAGGGGAGAGAGAGGAGAAGGGGAGGAGAGAAAGAGCGAGAGGAGGGGGAGAGAGAGGAGCGGTGAGGAGAGGGGGAGGGAGAGGGGAGGGGCAGGGAGGAGAGAGAGGAGCGAGGAGAGGGGAGCAGGGAGAGGGGGAGCAGGGAGAGAGGGGGTGAGGAGCGGGGAGAGGGGAGAGAGAGGGGGGAGCGGGGGGGGGGCAGGGAGAGAGGAGGGGAGGGGAGCGGGGAGAGAGGGGGAGCAGGGAGGAGAAAGAGTGAAAGCACTGGGTCAAGATCAGAGTTTGAAGTCAGAGTGAGAGCTTGCAGGTCACTTTGCTTCCACTTTCTGTCTACATGTGTTTATATCAGAGGCGGTTGGTGCCGTTTATGAAGAGGGACGATTAAACTCTTTTATGAGCACTACAGCATATTGATGACTGTCATTCGTACTTCGTACTCCATTCACCCAGTTCAATATAACATTGATAGGGTTTAGGCTACTACATGATACTCTGTCCCTATACCCATTACGAGGTTGCTACAACCAGGCCTAAACCCTATACCCATTACGAGGTTGCTACAACCAGGCCTAAACCCTATACCCATCACGAGGTTGCTACAACCAGGCCTAAACCCTACACCCATCATGAGGTAGCTACAACCAGGCCTAAACCCTATACCCATCATGAGGTTGCTACAACCAGGCCTAAACCCTACACCCATCATGTGGTTGCTACAACCAGGCCTAAACCCTACACCCATCATGTGGTTGTTACAACCAGGCCTAAATCGCAAGAATCTAGTTTAGTATTTTTCATGTTTCTGAGCGTTTAGGTGCTTGTTCTCATGTTGTCCTTTTGGTCTCGTCTCCTTGGCTCCTCTGTGGATCTTCCCATTTACACCAGAGATAGCGATATAAATGACGAGATGCTCATGTCTCAGCCCTAACAAAATGGGAATTGTTGTCCCAAAGGCAGAAAGGCAGGCGACAAGCTTAGGTCCAAAACAAGCCCATAGAAATGCATTGGGGTGACTGTGGACAGATTTTGGAGTAAAACCTCTTGCTTCGCCTCTTCCTCTATGATTTACACACACACACACCAAGCCCCTCCCCTCACACCAAGCCCATCCCCTCACACCAAGCCCATCCCCTCACACCAAGCCCATCCCCTCACACCAAGCCCCTATTAGATTATTGTCACTAAATCAAATCTAGGCCATATCATATCACCCAGCCCTAATTCTACTCATTTTGCCATGGAACAGAGAATAATTAACCGTTTTTACAGCTCATTTCCTACAATTCTTCACATTTTGTTACGGGCTGGAGGCAAACATTTTGCAGTTTTTAAATATGATAACTGATGATCAATGGACTCCACCCCGGTCTGTAATTCAACCATGCTTACTACAAGTTCAGACTCATGCTCACTACACGTTTAGACTAATGCTTACTACAAGTTTAGATAGATGGCGCGCGACTAATCTCCCCCACACCCACCCCCACCCCAAAAACATGGCTGACAGCTGATGCAAAACCAATTATCTAAAATGTCACCTTGTGTATTCTATTATTCTAAATGTCAACAGTAAGTTGAGACTGACCCCACCTGAGTTCACCTCCGCGGGCCTACAGTTGCCCATCCCTGATTTAGACAGTGTGTTTAAGGGAATAAGAATCTGCTTTTGTTTTCAGTAGGTGTGTGTGTGTGTGTCAAGACACGATACTTCCATTACTGCTGTGCCACTGGACTCTTCAAAATGACTCTTCTTCATAGTAACTAAAACTAGGAGGAATGTTAGTCTCTCTCCTGGTAACATAGTAACTAAAACTAGGAGGAAGTAAGGACATTCTATGAGATGTTAGTCTCTCTCTCTCCTGGTAACATAGTAACTAAAACTAGGAGGAAGTAAGGACATTCTATGAGATGTTAGTCTCTCTCTCCTGGTAACATAGCAACTAAAACTAGGAGGAAGTAAGGACATTCTATGAGATGTTAGTCTCTCTCTCCTGGTAACATAGTAACTAAAACTAGGAGGAAGTAAGGACATTCTATGAGATGTTAGTCTCTCTCTCTCTCCTGGTAACATAGTAACTAAAACTAGGAGGAAGTAAGGACATTCTATGAGATGTTAGTCTCTCTCTCTCTCCTGGTAACATAGTAACTAAAACTAGGAGGAAGTAAGGACATTCTATGAGATGTTAGCCTCTCTCTCTCTCCTGGTAACATAGTAACTAAAACTAGAGGAAGTAAGGACATTCTATGAGATGTTAGCCTCTCTCTCCTGGTAACATAGTAACTAAAACTAGGAGGAAGTAAGGACATTCTATGAGATGTTAGTCTCTCTCTCTCTCCTGGTAACATAGTAACTAAAACTAGGAGGAAGTGAGGACATTCTATGAGATGTTAGTCTCTCTCTCCTAACTCCTGGTAACATGTTAGTCTCTCTCTCTCCTGGTAAGTAACTAAAACTAGGAGGAAGTAAGGACATTCTATGAGATGTTAGTCTCTCTCCTGGTAACATAGTAACTAAAACTAGGAGGAAGTAAGGACATTCTGAGATGTTAGTCTCTCTCCCCCCTGGTAACATAGTAACTAAAACTAGGAGGAAGTAAGGACATTCTATGAGATGCTGTATCTGGAGCACCTACAGAGAGATAATGAAAGAATGTGCTTCTGTTTGTGTGTTAAAAAGGTGAAATGTACAAAGATAAGATAACTTGTGACATTTGTTGTGTCTGCAGGGTGACATTAGCGCTCATTCTGACACACACGTCCTGTGCACAACTTAGACACACTCCTTTCACACCCATGAGCTGGTTAGAGCCGTGCAGGACAAGACCATTTAGTCTAGGGGTTTCTGGGAAAAACATGCCCTCTCTGGAATGGCTATATACAATCGAAGTCAGACGTTTACATATCTGTCTGGAGTCACCCGGCCGGGAGTCACCCGGCCTGGAGTCACCCGGCCTGGAGTCACCCGGCCTGGAGTCACCCTGTCATATTTGGCCTACTTGTTAGATGTGTGTATACAGTTGAAGTCGGAAGTTTTACATACAACCTAGCCAAATATATTTTAAACCCAGTTTCACAATTCCTGACATTTAATCAGAGTAAATATTCCCTGTCTTAGGTCAGTTAGAATCACCACTTTATTTTAAGAATGTGAAATGTCAGAATAATAGTAGAGATAATGAATTATTTCAGCTTGTGTTTCTTTCATCACATTCCCAGTGGGTCAGAAGTTTACATACACTCAATTAGTATTTGGTAGCATTGCCTTTAAATTGTTTAATTTAGGTCAAACGTTTTGGGTAGCCTTCCACAAGCTTCCCACAATAAGTTGGGTGAATTTTAGCCCATTCCTCCTGACAGAGCTGGTGTAACCGAGTCAGGTTTGAAGGCCTCCTTGCTCGCCCACGCTTTTTCAGTTCTGCCCAAAAATGTTCTATAGGATTGAGGTCAGATCTTTGTGATGGCCACTCCAATACCTTGATGTTGTTTTCCTTAAGCCATTTTGTCACAACTTTGGAAGTATGCTTGGGGTCATTGTCCTTTGTAAGACCCATTTGCGACCAAGCTTTAACTTCCTGACTGATGACTTGAGATGTTGCTTCAATATATCCACATAATTTTCCTTCCTCATGTAGCCATCTATTTTGTGAAGTGCACCAGTGCCTCCTGCAGCAAAGCACCCCCACAACATGATGCTGCCAGCCCCGTGCTTCACGGTTGGGATGGTGTTCTTCGGCTTGCAAGCATCCCCTTTTTCCTCCAAACATAACGATGGTCTTGATGGTCAAACAGTTCTATTTTTTGTTTGATCAGACTAGAGGACATTTCTCCAAAATGTACGATCTTTGTCCATGTACAGTTGCAAACCGTAGTCTCGCTTTTATGACGGTTTTGGAGCAGAGGCTTCTTCCTTGTTGAGCGGCTTATGTTGATATAGGACCTGCTTTTACTGTGGATATAGATACTTTTGTACCGGTTTCTCCAGCATCTTCACTTGCTGTTGTTCTGGAATTGATTTTGCACCAAAGTACGTTCATCTCTAGGAGACAGAACACGCCTCCTTCCTGAGTGGTATGACGGCTGCATGGTCCCATGGTGTTTATACTTGCGTACTATTGTTTGTACAGATGAACGTGGTACCTTCAGGTGTTTGAAGATTGCTCCCAAGGATGAACCAGACTAGTGGAGGTCTACAATTTTCTTTCTGAGGTCTTGGCTGATTTCTTTTGATTTTCCCATGATATCAAGCAAAAGAGGCACTGAGTTTGAAAGTTGGCCTTGAAACACATCCACAGGTACACCTCCAATTGACTCAAATGATGTCAATTAGCCTATCAGAAGCTTCTAAAATCATGACATCATTTTCTGGAATCTTCCAAGCTGTTTAAAGGCACAGTCAACTTAGTGAATGTAAACTTCTGACCCACTAGAAATGTGATACAGTGAATTATATGTGAAATAATCTGTAAACAATTGTTGGAAATATTACTTGTGCCATGCACAAAGTAGATGTCCCAACGGACTCGCCAAAACTATAGTTTGTTAACAAGAAATGTGTGGAGTGGTTGAAAAACGAGTTAAATGTTTAAGTGTATGAAATCTTCCGACTTAAACTGTATTTAATGTTGTGTTTATTAGTAGCCAACAAGTAGGCAAAACAAATGTTTAAATTTGACAAATCAGTGCTGTAGGAGTTTTCACTCTTCCAGTATCTTGATATCAGGAAGTAAGAAAGTAAGGAAACACTCCCCAGCGTTGGACGATAAACACTCCCAGCGTTGGACGGTAAACACTCCCAGCGTTGACGGTAAACACTCCCAGCGTTGGACGGTAAACACTCCCAGCGTTGGACGGTAAACACTCCCAGCGTTGACGGTAAACACTCCCAGCGTTGGACGGTAAACACTCCCAGCGTTGGACGGTAAACACTCCCAGCGTTGACGGCAAACACCCAGCGTTGGACGGTAAACACTCCCAGCGTTGGGACGGTAAACACTCCCAGCGTTGGACGGTAAACACTCCCAGCGTTGGACGGTAAACACTCCCAGCGTTGGACGGTAAACACTCCCAGCGTTCTTACAGAGTCAAACACTCCCAGCGTTAAATGTAAAAATGACTCCCAGCGTTTACGGTAAACACTCCCAGCGTCTGGTCAGTAGTAAACACCTGCGTTGTGACAAACACTCCATGTGTTAAGTCAAACACTCCCAGCGTTGGACTTGTTTTAAACACTCCCAGTCTCATTAGTAAACACTCCCATCCTACAGGCTGTCAACACATCATCCAGCGTTGAAGCTAGTAAACAGGCTTCCCAGCGTTAGAAGACAAATCAAACACTCCCAGCGTTTTTGGAGCGGTCCAAACACTCCCAGCAGGGCGGTAAACACTCCCAGCGTTCAGCTGGTCTAGCCAGCCTCTGTTTCTTACAGAGTCACAATATTTTACACAGGTCTTTTTTTTAAATGTAAAAATGACTTTACAGTGTTTAATCTGTTTTTACGTTTTATTTTGTTGACGTTTTATTTTGTTGACCAAAGAAAGTCTGGTCTAGTAGTAGGGTCACACTGGGATTGTGACAAACCTTCTTCTCATGTGTTAAGTCAAGGCTGAGTGTGGACTTGTTTTAACACCAGTCTCATTAGTCACTCCCATCCTACAGGCTGTCATCACACATCATCCTAATGGCTTGATAATGAAGTAGAATACAGGCTTCCCTGTTAGAAGACAAGGCCTACACACACCCACACACACAGTTTTAATGGATGTCCCTTTCTCACCAGAACAATGGCCTGTTCTCCAAGCAGGGCAAGGCTTTTTTCATCAGCATTCAGCTGGTCTAAAAGTCTCTAGTTAAGACTACACACATGGGGCAAAACACACACAAGGGGTTTTCTCCAAACCAGACATCACGTTCCTTAACACCTGCCCTCCTTAACAAAACCCGTGACTCACTGGCCCCCCTGGGGACATCTCACACACAACAATGAGCCAACATCCTCCAGCAACCATCCTCTAGACAGAGAGACAGACAGGACAGGGGGCTTTGAGTTGGCCACCAGAAACAAGGGGGCAGCTTTCAGCCACTGATCCCTGAACAAAAGGAGAAACTCAACAGGAAGGAGAAGAGGAACTCCACTTCCGTACATTCAAACTGAGTCTCCCAGATAACACCCTAAACAAGGGGATTGAAATAACTACTATGGACCGGGAAACATAGGGCTCTGAAAAAGAGCTGGGAGCACCAGAGGGAATAGGGTCAGTTGGGACACAGGCCTCTTCACTACAACAGCAGACCGAATGAAAGATGTCCCTTTCTCACCAGAACAATGGTTAGTTATGACCAAGTGATCGGAGGCTGTTTTTAAAGGGGTTTAACAGGTGTAAAACTATCCCTGCCTGGTTGAGGTATCTGGCCTGGGAGGACCAGAGAAACAAGGGGGTTGATGTAACTGGGCTGGGAGGGCCAGAGAAACAAGGGGGTTGAGGTATGAGCTGGGAGGACCAGAGAAACAAGGGGGTTGAGGTATCTGAGCTGGGAGGACCAGAGAAACAAGGGGATTGAGGTAACTGAGCTGGGAGGACCAGAGAAACAAGGGGATTGAGGTAACTGAGCTGGGAGGACCAGAGAAACAAGGGGATTGAGGTAACTGAGCTGGGAGGACCAGAGAAACAAGGGGATTGAGGTAACTGAGCTGGGAGGACCAGAGAAACATAGGGGATTGAGGTAACTGCCATACATAGGCTGGGAGGACCAGAGGCCAACAAGGGGATTGAGGTAACTGGCTGGGAGGACATAGGAAAAAGTAGTGTAATATATAATGAGGAAACAAGTAATAAAAGGGGTTGACATAACTGGGTTGGTAGGACCAGAGAAACAAGGGGGTTGATGTAACTGAGCTGGGAGGACCAGGGAAACAAGGGGGTTGAGGTAACTGAGCTGGGAGGACCAGAGAAACAAGGGGTAAAAGTAGTGTAACTGAGCTGGGAGGCCAGAGAAACAAGGGGTTGATGTAACTGGGTTGGGAGGACCAGGGGAAACAAAGGGGTTGATGTAACTGCAGCTGGGAGGACCAGAGAAACAAGGTGATTGGTTAAAAGTAGGTGGGGATCAGAAAGGGGGTGAGAGAGGGGGTTAGAGGTGTCAACAGTGATGGGTGCTGCCTGGACTTGTCAGCAGCATAGGAGCCCCAACAGTCATGAGCTGAGTCCCATATGGCACCCTGGCCATACATAGGGCTCTGGTTAAAAGTAGTGTAATATATAATGGCACCCTGGCCATACATAGGGCTCTGGTTAAAAGTAGTGTAATATATAATGGCACCCTGGCCATACATAGGGCTCTGGTTAAAAGTAGTGTAATATATAATGGCACCCTGGCCATACATAGGGCTCTGGTTAAAAGTAGTGTAATATATAATGGCACCCTGGCCATACTCTGGTTAAAAGTAGGGCTCTGGTTAAAAGTAGTGTAATATATAATGGCACCCTGGCCATACATAGGGCTCTGGTTAAAAGTAGTGTAATATATAATGACACCCTGGCCATACATAGGGCTCTGGTTAAAAGTAGTGTAATATATAATGGCACCCTGGCCTGGTTAAAAGTAGTGTAATATATAATAGGGCTCTGGTTAAAAGTAGTGTAATATATAATGGCACCCTGGCCATACATAGGGCTCTGGTTAAAAGTAGTGTAATATATAATGGCACCCTGGCCATACATAGGGCTCTGGTTAAAAGTAGTGTAATATATAATGGCACCCTGGCCATACATAGGGCTCTGGTTAAAAGTAGTGTAATATATAATGGCACCCTGGCCATAGGGCTCTGGTTAAAAGTAGTGGACTATAAAGGGAATAGTGTGCCGTTTAGGTTACACCCCTGAACTCCACTGATGGTAACTGAACCAGTTTGAACTTCATTAAAGACTCCTTCTGTGGCGTTCCCATGACAACCGACCCTGGGGAAAGGGGTAGGATGATGGGGAGGGGTGTTTGAAAGAGGGAGGCTCCTGCTGAGAAAGAAGTCTCACGCTTGGCCCCCCCTAAACCCCCCCCCACCCTTCTCACATAGTCACCCCCCAACTACCAGGAACATGTAAACAGAGGAGAAACACATGGTTCAGACTATAGAGTCTAGTAGTTACAGGGGTGCAGTGTTCTCTACTGAGGCTGTAAGGATTAGGGACTATTTAGAGTCAACGTTTGAGAGCTCATCGGTTGAATTTGAGGAGTTGATCTGATTCAATGATGTCCTTTTGAATAAAGAAGCAACCGGTTGGGTGGAACCACTACAGACATCTTCCCATTGGTAGAGCAGCTGGTGATGGGTGGGCCCGCCCCCACTGGTAGAGCAGCTGGGGATGGGTGGGCCGCCCCACTGGTAGAACAGCCGGTGATTGGTGGGCTTGATTCATCAACAGTTCATGCAGTCTACCACTAACAAGCCTAGAAAGCAAGTAACCTCAGTCCCAGACTGGAACCTAGAATACATGAACAACATCTCAGCAGATATTACAGGTTCTATGAACAAAGTCTGACACACGACTTACAGAGTCAGTGTTACACACACAATGCAGGCAAACTGCAATCATGTTCATAAGAAACTGTTTGAAATGATTTACTGTGTGAGAGTCTAAAACAACACTTAAACTGTCTGTACTCTGAGCTTTTCCATCAGAAAGGACCCATGAGCACCCAGATGACTTATACACAGAGGGCACGTCCCCGTCCCCGTCCCCGTCCCCGTCCCCGCCCCCGTCCCCGTCCCCGTCCACGTCCCGCCCCCGTCCACGTCCCCGTCCCCCCTAAGATTTGTCCTCGATTCAGCTTCAGCTGAAGCCAACTTCATAAAATTGCTATCAACCAAGTTAAGAGTAGTTATCTTGTCTAACTATCTTAGCTGGGATGCCTGCTGGCAAGCTTGGTAGACTTCAGAGAAAAAGCAAGCGATAACTAAAATGTAGTGAATAACGCACATTCCTTTCGGTCTTTTATCCAGATTTGAGCAGAGGTGCACAAAAGTATATTTATCCTCTTTAATATAAATAACCACCAGTCAGGAGGATATAGATTAGCTCAAGAGGTGTGCTTAGATATGCAGAAAAATTAGACATTCAAATGCATTTCTGTTTATTACAGATCAGGGGCTAATTATGTCATTTTGTTTCCGTGATTCCTGTTAATGTGCTGTAGTCCATGTGCTGTAGTCCATGTGCTGTAGTCCATGTGCTGTAGTCCATGTGCTGTAGTCCATGTGCTGTAGTCCATGTGCTGTAGTCCATGTGCTGTAGTCCATGTGCTGTAGTCCATGTGCTGTAGTCCATGTGCTGTAGTCCATGTGCTGTAGTTAATGTACTGTAGTTTAATAAACGCCAAAACAATATATAGATATTTTCAAACTCAAGGCACCATGTCATAGCTGACAGACAGTTCTCTCTTCAGACATTTTTGAATCTTAGTTCAGAGCAGATATTTAAAAACCGGGTGTTTGAGAAAACGTTTGAATCTTAGTTCAGAGCAGATATTTAAAAACGGGGTGTTTGAGAAAACGTTTGAATCTTAGATTCAGAGCAGATATTTAAAAACAGGGTGTTTGAGGGAACGTGATCATGACACCCAGAGGGAGATTTGACTGTAATTCTGTTACCAAAGTCTACAACTGCACAGTTCTTCCACTAAGTTAGTTTTTGCTACATTTACCAGCAAGAACTTGTTCAACGTAGTCCTTGTGCCGAGACTTGTATGGTTTGATAAACGTTCAAATAAAAAGTTTGTGTTTGGCATATATTTTAAAGTTTAAAAAAGTCCAAGCGTAATTTGGTTGGTGTGGAATTGCCCACTCGTAGTACAACGATCCCATTCAATTCACGATCAACTTAACAGCTAACTAAAAAAAGACATTCATTTCTATTTATTCTGGGTGTGTGAACAGATCTTAAGGGCCAGTAACATCCATGTTGGCCACATCTTTCCCTCCATCTCTAAAACACAGAGGGGAAAAACCCCACAAAGTCCAGCGAGGTGATCAGATCAACAACTCTGAAGTAAAAGTGAAAGAAAGTCTCAGCCAGTCATCTCTGGCATCGATGAGAGAGGCATGTTCACACTGGGAGACTGGCCAACTTATGTCATCGGTGTACTCACCACCCACCCACTAATGTGATACCATTAAGGTCCCACACACAGCTAGTGCCCACCAGTCCACACACAGCTAGCTCTGCCCAACAGTCCCACACACAGCTAGCTCTGCCCAACAGTCCCACACACAGCTAGCTCTGCCCACCAGTCCCACACACAGCTAGCTCTGCCCACCAGTCCCACACACAGCTAGCTCTGCCCACCAGTCCCACACACAGCTAGCTCTGCCCACCAGTCCCACACACAGCTAGCTCTGCCCCACCAGTCCCACACACAGCTAGCTCTGCCCACCAGTCCCACACACAGCTAGCTCTGCCCACCAGTCCCACACACAGCTAGCTCTGCCCACCAGTCCCACACACAGCTAGCTCTGCCCACCAGTCCCACACACAGCTAGCTCTGCCCACCAGTCCCACACACAGCTAGCTCTGCCCACCAGTCCCACACACAGCTAGCTCTGCCCACCAGTCCCACACACAGCTAGCTCTGCCCAACAGTCACACACACAGCTAGCTCTGCCCAACAGTCACACACAGCTAGCTCTGCCCAACAGTCACACACACAGCTAGCTCTGCCACAGAGTTACATACAACAACTGTAATAAAACAAACCTACACTATTGAGTTCACATTTAAAATGACCCACGTTCACATTTAAAATGACCCATGTCGACATTGTCCTGTGTAACTGCATTTAAATACACAGAGAGGAGATATGAAACCAGACTGACAGTCTGTTATAGAGAGGAGGACACATGAAACCAGACTGATAGTCTGTTATAGAGAGGAGGACACATGAAACCAGACTGATAGTCTGTTATAGAGAGGAGGAGATATGAAACCAGACTGATAGTCTTAGAGAGGAGACATGAAACCAGACTGATAGTCTGTTATAGAGAGGAGATATGAAACCAGACTGATAGTCTGTTATAGAGAGGAGATATGAAACCAGACTGATAGTCTGTTATAGAGAGGAGGACACATGAAACCAGACTGATAGTCTGTTACAGAGAGGAGATATGAAACCAGACTGATAGTCTGTTATAGAGAGGAGATATGAAACCAGACTGATAGTCTGTTATAGAGAGGAGGACACATGAAACCAGACTGATAGTCTGTTACAGAGAGGAGATATGAAACCAGACTGATAATCTTAGAGAGGAGATATGAAACCAGACTGATAATCTTAGAGAGGAGATATGAAACCAGACTGATAATCTTAGAGAGGAGATATGAAACCAGACTGATAATCTTAGAGAGGAGATATGAAACCAGACTGATAATCTGTTATAGAGAGGAGGAGACATGAAACCAGACTGATAGTCTGTTACAGAGAGGAGGAGATATGAAACCAGACTGATAGTCTGTGATAGAGAGGAGGAGACATGAAACCAGACTGATAGTCTTAGAGAGGAGACATGAAACCAGACTGATAGTCTGTTATAGAGAGGAGGAGATATGAAACCAGACTGATAGTCTGTTACAGAGAGGAGGAGACATGAAACCAGACTGATAGTCTGTTACAGAGAGGAGATATGAAACCAGACTGATAGTCTGTTACAGAGAGGAGGAGACATGAAACCAGACTGATAGTCTGTTACAGAGAGGAGATATGAAAACAGACTGATAGTCTGTTATAGAGAGGAGATATGAAACCAGACTGATAGTCTGTTATAGAGAGGAGATATGAAACCAGACTGATAGTCTTATAGAGAGGATATATGAAACCAGACTGATAGTCTGTTATAGAGAGGATATATGAAACCAGACTGATAGTCTGTTACAGAGAGGAGGAGATATGAAACCAGACTGACAGTCTGTTATAGAGAGGAGATATGAAACCAGACTGATAATCTTATAGAGAGATATGAAACCAGACTGTTAGTCTGTTACAGAGAGGAGGAGACATGAAACCAGACTGATAGTCTGTTACAGAGAGGAGATATGAAACCAGACTGATAGTCTGTTATAGAGAGGAGATATGAAACCAGACTGATAGTCTTATAGAGAGGATATATGAAACCAGACTGATAGTCTGTTACAGAGAGGAGGAGATATGAAACCAGACTGATAGTCTGTTACAGAGAGGAGATATGAAACCAGACTGATAGTCTGTTATAGAGAGGAGATATGAAACCAGACTGATAGTCTGTTATAGAGAGGAGATATGAAACCAGACTGATAGTCTGTTATAGAGAGGAGATATGAAACCAGACTGATAGTCTGTTATAGAGAGGAGATATGAAACCAGACTGATAGTCTGTTATAGAGAGGAGATATGAAACCAGACTGATAGTCTGTTATAGAGAGGAGATATGAAACCAGACTGATAGTCTGTTATAGAGAGATATGAAACCAGACTGATAGTCTGTTATAGAGAGGAGATATGAAACCAGACTGATAGTCTGTTATAGAGAGGAGGACAGTCATGAAACCAGACTGATAGTCTGTTATAGAGAGGGATATGAAACCAGACTGATAGTCTGTTATAGAGAGGAGATATGAAACCAGACTGATAGTCTGTTACAGAGAGGAGATATGAAACCAGACTGATAGTCTGTTATAGAGAGGAGATATGAAACCAGACTGATAGTCTGTTACAGAGAGGAGATATGAAACCAGACTGATAGTCTGTTATAGAGAGGAGATATGAAACCAGACTGATAGTCTGTTATAGAGAGGAGGAGATATGAAACCAGACTGATAGTCTGTTACAGAGAGGAGGAGACATGAAACCAGACTGATAGTCTGTTACAGAGAGGAGGAGATATGAAACCAGACTGATAGTCTGTTATAGAGAGGAGATATGAAACCAGACTGATAGTCTGTTATGTTGAGTTACATACCGTGCTACCAGTATGTAGGTTGAGTTCTGTGTGTCTGTATCTGAGTGTGTTAGAACAGCTACTGTAAACACACACACTAGTCTGATGCTGCCCTGAAGGTCTTCCCTGCTTCCCCTGACCTGCTACTGAGTTGAGTCCCAAATGGCAAACTATCCTGTATATAGCACCCTACGAGGACTGGTCAACAGTAGTGTACTATGTAGGGAATAGGTAGTACTAGTAGTGTACTATGTAGGGAATAGGTAGTACTAGTAGTGTACTATGTAGGGAATAGGTAGTACTAGTAGTGTACTATGTAGGGAATAGGTAGTACTAGTAGTGTACTATGTAGGGAATAGGTAGTACTAGTAGTGTACTATGTAGGGAATAGGATGCCATATGGGACACAGACCAAAAAACTCTATCCAGCAGGGAGACGGTTTTGAACACACAGCCTCTGCTTCAGCCATCATTGGTCTGGTAGAAACACGTTCCTAAACAACCTCTGTTCTGGGGCCCGTGTTCAAAACAGGAGCGCTGATCTAGGATCAGGAGCCCTCTCTCTGTCGATGTAATATTATCCATTACAACGATAAGACAAAACAGATGTGAGATCAGCCTTGAGATAATATAATATACACGGCCCCTGGCCAAAAAACGATGAATGCTGCGTGGAGAAGTACTTGGCAGTATGTTCCACGTGTCGGAAGTATCATCTACACTATAGAACAGTGTGGAGGTCAGTGGATGGAAGGATTCCACACTGTTTAACCCTCCGTTTTAGTTTGAACGTTTAGACACAATATCAAATACAACAGGAAGGAATGGAACTCATACCAACGTGGGAGAACATTCTGGACCAGCTAATGGAAGAAGAAAAACCAGAACAGATGCGTTATTTTTTTCATAACAATAAGATAAACCCTTGGTCTGTCAGAGACGGAAAAAGGCATGTTTCAGACGTCCATATTCAATTTCAGATAAAAAAAAAAACACCTCTCATATATATATATATATAAAACACTACAAGAAACGTTGCAATGTTGAACATCAAGGTGTGTATATTTTGATCATGATGCATCAACAATGATTCCGCATATAAGTTCACTACAAATGTATCCACATCATCAGGAGAACAGACGTTATGGTTGGAAAGTTCTAATGCCTGGGATACGACTGGTCTCAATTACAGACGTTAGTGTTTGAGTCCTGGTGTTCAACCAACAGTTCCACACACGCCACATCAGCAGTAACTGATGAAAACACAGGACCATTGTTTTTACCATTCCAACGTTTATATACCCCCGAATTCTGTTTAAATTCATCATTCTACATACACTGCCATTCCACTTTTTTTTTTTATCTTCCAAAGGGCTCATCAAAATGTCAAGCGTGTCACCCCAAAAAACAATTGCGCTGCAAGCCAAGGAAAAACGTAGGCTAAACCATTTGCAACAAAAAAAACTACAAATCATATTGTGTAATACCAATGCGCAAAGTTTGCCTGGTATAATTACTTACGGTTTGGCGTAAAGTTTGTAGGGGGGAATAAAAGTTGGTGCAACGGAGTGGTCGGTCTCCTTGTCCTGTTGTGTGTGAGCTGTCTGTCTGTTGGACTTTGGACTGGTAATAACAAAGCCAAGAGTGAACAACACGACGCGGAGCGGAGCGGAGCGCGGACGGGACCGAGTGGAGATCCGAGCTCTTAGTGCCGGGCGTTACGTAACCAGCTGTTAACTTTTAGAAAGGCTCAGCGTCAGCAACAAGCATGTTAGTGTAACAGCTCGGAACAGAGCGAGGGAATCCTCTGTCGTCTCCCACCATTTTAACGAGCCTGCGCGCAATGCCCTTCTTTAACCCCTAAATCCCCGTGACGCTCAAGCGTAATGATCATGTCTGTATAGAACAAACATCAGATGCATTGATTGGGTAGAGCTACAGACTGAAATTGTATTTCTTTCGTATACCATTGCACGTTGGCTTACATTGAGGTATACATCAACGCGGATAATTGAAGTGAAGAGACGTTTGACTTTATAGATGGGTTTTATTGCAGGTTGAAAGGAGGTTGATGTTGTCGGGAAGGGGCTATACTGTCATGAAACCAAGCTGCAGCTACTAATAGCAACAATACCCCGTGGCGCAGAGTCTATTCAGATCATGTCATTGGACAGATAAAGGCAGAGCCCCCATGATCGGCAGGTAGCCTAGTGATTAGAGTGTTGGACTAGTGAAAGGTTGCAAGATCGAATCCCCCGAGCTGACAAGGTACAAATCTGTCCTTCTGCCCCTGAACAGGCAGTTATCCCACTGTTCCTAGGCCGTCATTGAAAGTAAGTATTTGTTCTGAACTGACTTGCCTAGTAAAATGTAAAAATCCAAACATATGGTATCATCTCATTGGACAGATAAAGACAGATGATCCACACATATGGTAACATCTCATTGGACAGATAAAGGCCGAACCCCCATGATGATCCACACATATGGTATCATCTCATTGGACAGATAAAGGCCGAACCCCCATAATGATCCACACATATGGTATCATCTCATTGGACAGATAAAGGCCGAACCCCCATGATGATCCACACATATGGTATCATCTCATTGGACAGATAAAGGCAGATGATCCACACATATGGTATCATCTCATTGGACAGATAAAGGCCGAACCCCCATGATGATCCACACATATGGTATCATCTCATTGGACAGATAAAGGCCGAACCCCCATGATGATCCACACATATGGTATCATCTCAGAAAGCATGGCCTTTCAACTCTCTCCAATATCCAGTCTGTTTGTGGTAACATTCCACTACAAACATAGCATGCCAAGGAGTGTAATGACAGTGAAACAGACGGGTACCCAGGCTAGGGTTAATGTGCTAATGGTTCTCTAAGGAGTGTAATGACAGTTAAACAGACGGGTACCCAGGCTAGGGTTAATGTGCTAATGGTTCTCTAAGGAGTGTAATGACAGTTAAACAGACGGGTACCCAGGCTAAGGTTAATGTGCTAATGGTTCTCTAAGGAGTGTAATGACAGTTAAACAGACGGGTACCCAGGCTAGGGTTAATGTGCTAATGGTTCTCTAAGGAGTGTAATGACAGTTAAACAGACGGGTACCCAGGCTAGGGTTAATGTGCTAATGGTTCTCTAAGGAGTGTAATGACAGTTAAACAGACGGGTACCCAGGCTAGGGTTAATGTGCTAATGGTTCTCTAAGGAGTGTAATGACAGTTAAACAGACGGGTACCCAGGCTAGGGTTAATGTGCTAACAGAGTTAACACGTACAGTGAAGAGATGTAGCAGACGTTCTCTCGGAGCCTGGTGTTTGACCTAACAGAGTTAACACGTACAGTGAAGAGATGTAGCAGACGTTCTCTCGGAGCCTGGTGTTTGACCTAACAGAGTTAACACGTACAGTGAAGAGATGTAGCAGACGTTCTCTCGGAGCCTGGTGTTTGACCTAACAGAGTTAACACGTACAGTGAAGAGATGTAGCAGACGTTCTCTCGGAGCCTGGTGTTTGACCTAACAGAGTTAACACGTACAGTGAAGAGATGTAGCAGACGTTCTCTCGGAGCCTGGTGTTTGACCTAACAGAGTTAACACGTACAGTGAAGAGATCTAGCAGACGTTCTCTCGGAGCCTGGTGTTTGACCTAACAGAGTTAACACGTACAGTGAAGAGATGTAGCAGACGTTCTCTCGGAGCCTGGTGTTTGACCTAACAGAGTTAACACGTACAGTGAAGAGATCTAGCAGACGTTCTCTCGGAGCCTGGTGTTTGACCTAACAGAGTTAACACGTACAGTGAAGAGATGTAGCAGACGTTCTCTTAGAGCCTGGTGTTTGACCTTCCCCAATGTCACAAGTACTACTGAAGGTTCAGCTTCATGTGTTCCTCTCACACAATAACACAAAGGACTCGGTGTGATAGGTGTGTTCGTAACCAAGCGGGAAGGTGGTATTTACCAGTATACGACTGGGGGAAAAATCCACTTTGAATTCCCCCTCCAACTGGCAATTACTAGTGGGGGAAACTCATCATCTCTGAACTCCTGACTCCTCCCACATGCTGACCTCTGATGTCCCATACTAAGGAAATGACCTCTATAGCAGCATTTTTTTTTTGGGGGGGGGGGGGCATCTAAATGTAACAACAAAACATTATTTATAAAAAAGCAAAATCTATTAATGTGTTTTTTCAATGTTATATCATTTGTTTACGAGCATGATGGCTGTCCTGTTAGATTACGGTGGACGCGGTTTGTCAGCCAATCAGCGTTTCTCAACGAGTTCAAAACCCATGAATGCATCCAATCCAACTGGTATTTAACACTTCACAACTGGTAATTATTATTATTTTACCTTTATTTAACCAGGCAAGTCAGTTAAGAACACATTCTTATTTCCAATGACGACCTGGGAACAGTGGGTTAACTGGTCTAGGAACAGTGGGTTAACTGGTCTAGGAACAGTGGGTTAACTGGTCTAGGAACAGTGGGTTAACTGGTCTAGGAACAGTGGGTTAACTGGTCTAGGAACAGTGGGTTAACTGGTCTAGGAACAGTGGGTTAACTGGTCTAGGAACAGTGGGTTAACTGGTCTAGGAACAGTGGGTTAGCTGGTCTAGGAACAGTGGGTTAACTGGTCTAGGAACAGTGGGTTAACTGGTCTAGGAACAGTGGGTTAGCTGGTCTAGGAACAGTGGGTTAGCTGGTCTAGGAACAGTGGGTTAACTGCTTGCCGCCTTGCCGCCCCTCCACTCTAACCACTAGACTACCCTGCCACCCCTCCACTCTAACCACTAGTCTACCTGTCGTCCCTCCACTCTAACCACTAGTCTACCTGCCGCCCCTCCACTCTAACCACTAGTCTACCTGCCGCCCCTCCACTCTAACCACTAGTCTACCTGCCGCCCCTCCGCCCCTCCACTCTAACCACTAGTCTACCTGCTGCCCCTCCACTCTAACCACTAGTCTACCTGCCGACCCTCCACTCTAACCACTAGTCTACCTGCCGCCCCTCCACTCTAACCACTAGTCTACCTGCCGCCCCTCCACTCTAACCACTAGGCTACCCTGCCGCCCCTCCACTCTAACCACTAGTCTACCTGCCGCCCCTCCACTCTAACCACTAGGCTACCCTGCCGCTCCTCCACTCTAACCACTAGTCTACCTGCCGCCCCTCCACTCTAACCACTAGTCTACCTGCCGCCCCTCCACTCTAACCACTAGTCTACCTGCCGACCCTCCACTCTAACCACTAGTCTACCTGCCGCCCCTCCACTCTAACCACTAGTCTACCTGCCGCCTCTCCAATCTAACCACTAGTCTACCTGCCGCCCCTCCACTCTAACCACTAGTCTACCTGCCGCCCCTCCACTCTAACCACTAGTCTACCTGCCGCCCCTCCACTCTAACCACTAGTCTACCTGCTGCCCCTCCACTCTAACCACTAGTCTACCTGCCACCCCTCCACTCTAACCACTAGTCTACCTGCCGCCCCTCCACTCTAACCACTAGTCTACCTGCCGCCCCTCCACTCTAACCACTAGGCTACCCTGCCGCCCCTCCACTCTAACCAGAGGCTGAGACTCTAACCTGTTTCAGCCTCCAGTATTTATGCTGCAGTAGTTTATGTGTCGGGGGGCTAGGGTCAGTTTGTTTATCTGGAGTACTTCTCCTGTCCTATTCGGTGTCCTGTGTAAATCTAAGTGTGCGTTCTCTAATTCTCTCCTTCTCTCTTTCTTTCTCTCTCTCGGAGGACCTGAGCCCTAGGACCATGCCCCAGGACTACCTGACATGATGACTCCTTGCTGTCCCCAGTCCACCTGGCCATGCTGCTGCTCCAGTTTCAACTGGCCTGGGCCCTAGGACCATGTCCCAGGACTACCTGACATGAGGACTCCTTGCTGTCCCCAGTCCACCTGGCCATGCTCCTGCTCCAGTTTCAACTGTTCTGCCTTACTATTATTCAACCATGCTGGTCATTTATGAACATTTGAACATCTTGGCCACGTTCTGTTATAATCTCCACCCGGCACAGCCAGAAGAGGACTGGCCACCCCACATATGCTCTCTCTAATTCTCTCTTTCTTTCTCTCTCTCGGAGGACCTGAGCCCTAGGACCGTGCCCCAGGACTACCTGACATGATGGCTCCTTGCTGTCCCCAGTCCACCTGACTGTGCTGCTGCTCCAGTTTCAACTGTTCTGCCTTATTATTATTTGACCATGCTGGTCATTTATGAACATTTGAACATCTTGGTCATGTTCTGTTATAATCTCTACCCGGCACAGCCAGAAGAGGACTGGCCACCCCACATAGCCCGGTTCCTCTCTAGGTTTCTTCCTAGGTTTTGGCCTTTCTAGGGAGTTTTTCCTAGCCACCGTGCTTTTACACCTGCATTGTTTGCTGTTTGGGGTTTTAGGCTGGGTTTCTGTACAGCACTTTGAGATATCAGCTGATGTACGAAGGGCTATATAAATAAATTTGATTTGATTTGATTTGATTTAACCACTAGTCTACCTGCCGCCCCTCCACTCTAACCACTAGGCTACCCTGCCGCCCCTCCACTCTAACCACTAGTCTACCTGCCGCCCCTCCACTCTAACCACTAGTCTACCTGCCGCCCCTCCACTCTAACCACTAGTCTACCTGCCGCCCCTCCACTCTAACCACTAGTCTACCTGCCGCCCTCCACTCTAACCACTAGTCTACCTGCCGCCCCTCCACTCTAACCACTAGTCTACCTGCCGCCCCTCCACTCTAACCACTAGTCTACCTGCCGCCCCTCCACTCTAACCACTAGTCTACCTGCGGCCCCTCCACTCTAACCACTAGTCTACCTGCCGCCCCTCCACTCTAACCACTAGTCTACCTGCCGCCCCTCCACTCTAACCACTAGTCTACCTGCCGCCCCTCCACTCTAACCACTAGTCTACCTGCCGTCCCTCCACTCTAACCACTAGTCTACCTGCCCCCCCTCCACTCTAACCACTAGTCTACCTGCCGCCCCTCCACTCTAACCACTAGTCTACCTGCCGCCCCTCCACTCTAACCACTAGTCTACCTGCCGCCCCTCCACTCTAACCACTAGTCTACCTGCCGCCCCTCCACTCTAACCACTAGTCTACCTGCCGCCCCTCCACTCTAACCACTAGTCTACCTGCCGCCCCTCAAATCAAATCAAATTTTATTTGTCACATACACATGGTTAGCAGATGTTAATGCGAGTGTAGCGAAATGCTTGTGCTTCTAGTTCCGACAATGCAGTGATAACCAACAAGTAATCTAACTAACAATTCCAAAACTACTGTCTTATACACAGTGTAAGGGGATAAGGAACATGTACATAAGGATATATGAATGAGTGATGGTACAGAGCAGCATACAGTAGATGGTATCGAGTACAGTATATACATATGAGATGAGTGTGTAGACAAAGTAAACAAAGTGGCATAGTTAAAGTGGCTAGTGATACATGTGTTACATAAGGATGCAGTCGATGATGTAGAGTACAGTATATACATATGCATATGAGATGAATAATGTAGGGTAAGTAACATTATATAAGGTAGCATTGTTTAAAGTGGCTAGTGATATATTTACATCATTTCCCATCAATTCCCATTATTAAAATGGCTGGAGTTGAGTCAGTGTCAATGACAGTGTGTTGGCAGCAGCCACTCAGTGTTAGTGGTGGCTGTTTAACAGTCTGATGGCCTTGAGATAGAAGCTGTTTTTCAGTCTCTCGGTCCCAGCTTTGATGCACCTGTACTGACCTCGCCTTCTGGATGATAGCGGGGTGAACAGGCAGTGGTTCGGGTGGTTGATGTCCTTGATGATCTTTATGGCCTTCCTGTAACAACGGGTGGTGTAGGTGTCCTGGAGGGCAGGTAGTTTGCCCCGGTGATGCGTTGTGCAGTCCTCACTACCCTCTGGAGAGCCTTACGGTTGAGGGCGGAGCAGTTGCCGTACCAGGCGGTGATACAGCCCGCCAGGATGCTCTCGATTGTGCATCTGTAGAAGTTTGTGAGTGCTTTTGGTGACAAGCCGAATTTCTTCAGCCTCCTGAGGTTGAATAGGCGCTGCTGCGCCTTCTTCACGACGCTGTCAGTGTGAGTGGACCAATTCAGTTTGTCTGTGATGTGTATGCCGAGGAACTTAAAACTAGCTACCCTCTCCACTACTGTTCCATCGATGTGGATAGGGGGTGTTCCCTCTGCTGTTTCCTGAAGTCCACAATCATCTCCTTAGTTTTGTTGACGTTGAGTGTGAGGTTATTTTCCTGACACCACACTCCGAGGGCCCTCACCTCCTCCCTGTAGGCCGTCTCGTCGTTGTTGGTAATCAAGCCTACCACTGTTGTGTCGTCCGCAAACTTGATGATTGAGTTGGAGGCGTGCGTGGCCACGCAGTCGTGGGTGAACAGGGAGTACAGGAGAGGGCTCAGAACGCACCCTTGTGGGGCCCCCGTGTTGAGGATCAGCGGGGAGGAGATGTTGTTGCCTACCCTCACCACCTGGGGCGGCCCGTCAGGAAGTCCAGTACCCAGTTGCACAGGGCGGGGTCGAGACCCAGGGTCTCGAGCTTGATGACGAGCTTGGAGGGTACTATGGTGTTGAATGCCGAGCTGTAGTCGATGAACAGCATTCTCACATAGGTATTCCTCTTGTCCAGGTGGGTTAGGGCAGTGTGCAGTGTGGTTGAGATTGCATCGTCTGTGGACCTATTTGGGCGGTAAGCAAATTGGAGTGGGTCTAGGGTGTCAGGTAGGGTGGAGGTGATATGGTCCTTGACTAGTCTCTCAAAGCACTACATGATGACGGAAGTGAGTGCTACGGGCGGTAGTCGTTTAGCTCAGTTACCTTAGCTTTCTTGGGAACAGGAACAATGGTGGCCCTCTTGAAGCATGTGGGAACAGCAGACTGGTATAGGGATTGATTGAATATGTCCGTAAACACACCGGCCAGCTGGTCTGCGCATGCTCTGAGGGCGCGGCTGGGGATGCCGTCTGGGCCTGCAGCCTTGCGAGGGTTAACACGTTTAAATGTCTTACTCACCTCGGCTGCAGTGAAGGAGAGACCGCATGTTTCCGTTGCAGGCCGTGTCAGTGGCACTGTATTGTCCTCAAAGCGGGCAAAAAAGTTATTTAGTCTGCCTGGGAGCAAGACATCCTGGTCCGTGACTGGGCTGGATTTCATCTTGTAGTCCGTGATTGACTGTAGACCCTGCCACATGCCTCTTGTGTCTGAGCCATTGAATTGAGATTCCACTTTGTCTCTGTACTGACGCTTAGCTTGTTTAATAGCCTTACGGAGGGAATAGCTGCACTGTTTGTATTCAGTCATGTTGCCAGACACCTTGCCCTGATTAAAAGCAGTGGTTCGCGCTTTCAGTTTCACGCGAATGCTGCCATCAATCCACGGTTTCTGGTTAGGGAATGTTTTTATCGTTGCTATGGGAACGACATCTTCGACGCACGTTCTAATGAACTCGCACACCGAATCAGCGTATTCGTCAATATTCCCATCTGACGCAATACGAAACATGTCCCAGTCCACGTGATGGAAGCAGTCTTGGAGTGTAGAGTCAGCTTGGTCTGACCAGCGTTGGACAGACCTCAGCGTGGGAGCCTCTTGTTTTAATTTCTGCCTGTAGGCAGGGATCAGCAAAATGGAGTCGTGGTCAGCTTTTCCGAAAGGGGGGCGGGGCAGGGCCTTATATGCGTCGCGGAAGTTAGAGTAACAATGATCCAAGGTTTTACCACCCCTGGTTGCGCAATCGATATGCTGATAAAATTTAGGGAGTCTTGTTTTCAGATTGGCTTTGTTAAAATCCCCAGCTACAATGAATGCAGCCTCCGGATAAATGTTTTCCAGTTTGCAAAGAGTTAAATAAAGTTCGTTCAGAGCCATCGATGTGTCTGCTTGGGGGGGGATATATACGGCTGTGATTATAATCGAAGAGAATTCTCTTGGAAGATAATGCGGTCTACATTTGATTGTGAGGAATTCTAAATCAGGTGAACAGAAGGATTTGAGTTCCTGTATGTTTCCTTCATCACACCATGTCCCGTTAGTCATGAGGCATACGCCCCCGCCACTCTTCTTACCAGATAGATGTTTGTTTCTGTCGGCGCGATGCGTGGAGAAACCCGTTGGCTGCACCGCCCTGGATAGCGTTTTCCCAGTAAGCCATGTCTCCGTAAAGCAAAGAACGTTGCAGTCTCTGATGTCCCTCTGGAATGCCACCCTTGCTCGGATTTCATCAACCTTGTTGTCGAGAGACTGGACATTGGCAAGAAGAATACTGGGAAGTGGTGCGCGATGTGCCCTTTTCGGAGTCTGACCAGAACACCGCCGTTTCCCTCTTTTTCGGAGTCGTTTCCTTGGGTCGCTGCATGCGATCCATTCCGTTGTCCTGTTTGTAAGGCAGAACACAGGATCCGCGTCGCGGAAAACATATTCTTGGTCGTACTGATGGTGAGTTGACGCTGATCTTATATTCAGCAGTTCTTCTCGACTGTATGTAATGAAACCTAAGATGACCTGGGGTACTAATGTAAGAAATAACACGTAAAAAAACAAAAAACTGCATAGTTTCCTAGGAACTCGAAGCGAGGCGGCCATCTCAGTCGGCGCCGGAAGTCTACACTCTAACCACTAGGCTACCCTGCCGCCCCTCCACTCTAACCACTAGGCTACCCTGCCGCCCCTCCACTCTAACCACTAGTCTACCTGCCGCCCCTCCACTCTAACCACTAGGCTACCCTGCCGCCCCTCCACTCTAACCACTAGTCTACCTGCCGCCCCTCCACTCTAACCACTAGTCTACCTGCCGCCCCTCCACTCTAACCACTAGGCTACCCTGCTGCCCCTCCACTCTAACCACTAGTCTACCTGCCGCCCCTCCACTCTAACCACTAGGCTACCCTGCCGCCCCTCCACTCTAACCACTAGGCTACCCTGCCGCCCCTCCACTCTAATCACTAGTCTACCCTGCTGCTTTCCCACTTGGTTAACGAACGCAGACACAGACATCCTATTAAAAGACATCATTCTGTCGGTCAGAGAGGTTGGATGTTGGAAACCAAGAGATGCCCCCCCCCCATGGAAACAGAATGATTCTATTGGTCATCATCATGATCGTTGTAATGTACAGTGCGCTAGGCAGTAGCACCGTGCGCTAGGCAGTGACACATAGTAGCACTTAGTGACAACAGAGAGAAGCTACACAGGAGAGGCCACTGTACTCAGGCTTACATGCTACCATGCACCAGGCCAGGCGGCTAGCTGACACCATCCACTGTTGATTGACCTGGGCAGAGTAGTGAGGTCAGGCTCAGACCAGGGCCAGGCCAGGCAGCTAGCCAACACCCTCTACTATTGATTGACCTGCCTGGGGGGGGGGGGGGGGCAGAGTAGTGATGTCAGGCAGGGCATTAAATAACACAATACAATCGTCCATTCACCTCCAACGTACACAGATGGTACATACAGCTAGGCGCTATACTTGTGGTTCAATGGGCTGCTGTGTTCTATCACGGTAATGTAGGATTGTATGAAATGGTCCAGGACAGGGCTCTCTGGTCCCTACAATGGACAACTGTGTCTGTTACATAGGCTCCTGTCTGTCTGTCTGTCTGTCTGTCTGTCTGTCTGTCTGTCTGTCTGTCTGTCTGTCTGTCTGTCTGTCTGCGTGTCTGTCTGCGTGTCTGTCTGCGTGTCTGCGTGTCTGCGTGTCTGTGTGTCTGCGTGTCTGCGTGTCTGTCTGTCTGTCTGTCTGTCTGTCTGTCTGTCTGTCTGTCTGTCTGTCTGTCTGTCTGTCTGTCTGTCTGTCTGTCTGTCTGTCTGTCTGTCTGTCTGTCTGTCTGTCTGTCTGTCTGTCTGTCTGTCTGTCTGTCTGTCTGTCTGTCTGTCAATACACACTACTGAACAGGCCTCAGGTTCCTCTAGAGCAGAGTTGTTCATCAGCTGTGTGTCTTACCACCCTGTCAGAGAGCCTAACAGCCACAAAGGTATTTGTAATGAGTCCCTCATCTCATCAGTGACCTCTTCTCCCTCTCTCACTCCTCTTCTCCCTCTCTCGCTCCTCTTCTCCTCCTCTCGCTCCTCTTCTCCCTCTCTCGCTCCTCTTCTCCCTCCCTCTCTCGCTCCTCTTTTCCCTCTCTCGCTCCTCTTTTCCCTCTCTCACTCCTCTTCTCCCTCTTTCGCTCCTCTTCTCCCTCTCTCGCTCCTCTTCTCTCTCTCTCACTCCTCTTCTCCCTCTCTCACTCCTCTTCTCCCTCTCTCGCTCCTCTTCTCCCTCTCTCACTCCTCTTCTCCCTCTTTCGCTCCTCTTCTCCCTCTCTCGCTCCTCTTCTCTCTCTCTCACTCCTCTTCTCCCTCTCTCGCTCCTCTTCTCCCTCTCTCGCTCCTCTTCTCCCTCACTCGCTCCTCTTCTCCTCCTCTCGCTCCTCTTCTCCCTCTCTCGCTCCTCTTCTCCCTCCCTCTCTCGCTCCTCTTCTCCCTCTCTCGCTCCTCTTCTCTCTCTCGCTCCTCTTTTCCCTCTCTCGCTCCTCTTTTCCCTCTCTCGCTCCTCTTCTCCCTCTCTCGCTCCTCTTCTCCCTCTTTCGCTCCTCTTCTCCCTCTCTCGCTCCTCTTCTCCCTCTCTCGCTCCTCTTCTCCCCCCCCCTCGCTCCTCTTCTCCCTCTCTCACTCCTCTTCTCCCTCTCTCGCTCCTCTTCTCCCTCTCTCGCTCCTCTTCTTCTAGTGCCACTGACCTAAGACGACGTCATACCAGAGCTCAGGGGTCCGTATCCACAAAGAATCTCAGAGTAGGAGTGTTGATCTAGGATCTGTTCATATAAATGGTATTCATTATAATCTAAAAGGCAAAACTGATCTTAGATCAGCACTCTTTACTCAGAGACGCTTTGTGGATACGAGCCCTGGTGTCCTCCGGGTTCTGTAGATTCATGTACTTCTAAAGTAGTGTTGTTTCCCCATGAGCCACGTGTCTGAAGACAACACTAGGAGAGGAGAGGAGAGGAGAGGAGAGGAGGAGGGAGAGGAGAGGAGTGTAGGAGGGAGAGGAGAGGAGTGGAGTGGAGGAGGGAGAGAAGAGGAGAGGAGGGGGAGAGGAGAGGAGAGGAGTGGAGGAGAGGAGAGGAGAGGAGAGGTTAGCTTAGAGGCCTGGTATGAGAGATACTTCTAGGAGAGGAGAGGAGTGGAGGAAGGAGGGGAGAGGAGGAGGGAGAGGAGAGGAGTGGAGGAGGGAGAGGGGAGGAGAGGAGGAGGGAGAGGAGTGGAGGAGGGAGAGGAGGAGGGAGAGGAGAGGAGTGGAAGAGGGAGAGGAGAGCTTAGAGGCCTGGTATGAGAGATACCTCTAGGAGAGGAGAGGAGTGGAGGAGGGAGAGGAGAGCTTAGAGGCCTGGTATGAGAGATACCTCTAGGAGAGGAGAGGAGTGGAGGAGGGAGAGGAGAGCTTAGAGGCCTGGTATGAGAGATACCACTAGGAGAAGAGAGGAGTGGAGGAGAGGAGAGGAGAGGATAGCTTAGAGGCCTGGTATGAGAGATACTTCTAGGAGAGGAGAGGAGTGGAGGAGGGAGAGGGGAGAGGATGAGGGAGAGGAGAGGAGTGTGGACTGTGGTCCTTCTGTAGCTCAGTTGGTAGAGCATGGCGCTTGTAATGCCAGGGTAGTGGGTTCGATCCCCGGGACCACCCATACGTAGAATGTATGCACACATGACTGTAAGTCGCTTTGGATAAAAGCGTCTGCTAAATGGCATATATTATTATTATTATATTAGGAGTGGAGGAGGGAGAGGGGAGGAGAGGAGGAGGGAGAGGAGAGGAGTGGAGAGGAGGGGAGGGAGAGGAGAGGAGAGGAGGAGGGAGAGAAGAGGAGTGGAGGAGGGAGAGGGAAGGAGAGGAGGAGGGAGAGGAGAGGAGTGGAGAGGAGGAGGGAGAGGAGTGGAGGAGGGAGAGGAGAGGAGAAGAGAGGAGGGGAGGGAGAGGAGAGGAGAGGAGAGGAGGAGGGAGAGGAGTGGAGGAGGGAGAGGAGGAGGGAGAGGAGAGGAGTGGAGGAGGGAGAGGAGTGGAGGAGGGAGAGGAGGGGAGTGGGAGTTACAACAAGACAATATCAGAATTGGGGAGAAAAAGGGAGGTGGTACAAATATATATTTTTAAAGGTTCCTAATATAAGTACACTGTGACACACAAAGACAATGACCTCTGAACTGGGGCAGAATGTGTGAAACAATGACCTCGAAACTGGGGCAGAATGTGTGAAACAATGACCTCTGAACTTGGGCAGAATGTGTGAAACAATGACCTCTGAACTGGGGCAGAATGTGTGTGATGTCATTTGAAGAACCTTGATGGAGAAAAGATAACCCTTTCCTCTGACCTCTCATGATCCCGTTTCCATTAGTGACTGTAGGTCCAACAGCACACACACACACATAATAAAACAGACAGATGAACGCACGCACACACGCCCTCGAGGTCTGTGGTTGATATTGAATCTAGATACAGATACCTCCCAAATGGACTGCTGCTGGAGGGAGTCATTACTGTATTACCCCTGGAGGGAGTCATTACTGTATCACCCCTGGAGGGAGTCATTACTGTATTACCTCTGGAGGGAGTCATTACTGTATTACCCCTGGAGGGAGTCATTACTGTATTACCCCTGGAGGGAGTCATTACTGTATTACCCCTGGAGGGAGTCATTACTGTATTACCCCTGGAGGGAGTCATTACTGTATCACCCCTGGAGGGAGTCATTACTGTACTACCCCTGTATTACCCCTGGAGGGAGTCATTACTGTATTACCCCTGGGGGAGTCATTACTGTATTACCCCTGGAGGGAGTCATTACTGTATAACCCCTGGAGGGAGTCATTACTGTATTACCCCTGGAGGGAGTCATTACTGTATTACCCCTGGAGGGAGTCATTACTGTATTACCCCTGGAGGGAGTCATTACTGTATTACCCCTGGAGGGAGTCATTACTGTATTACCCCTGTATCACCCCTGGAGGGAGTCATTACTGTATTACCCCTGGAGGGAGTCATTACTGTATTACCCCTGGAGGGAGTCATTACTGTATTACCCCTGGAGGGAGTCATTACTGTATTACCCCTGGAGGGAGTCATTACTGTATTACCCCTGGAGGGAGTCATTACTGTATTACCTCTGGAGGAGTCATTACTGTATTACCCCTGGAGGGAGTCATTACTGTATTACCCCCGGAGGGAGTCATTACTGTATTACCCCCGGAGGGAGTCATTACTGTATTACCCCTGGAGGGAGTCATTACTGTATTACCCCTGTATTACCCCTGGAGGGAGTCATTACTGTATTACCCCTGTATTACCCCTGGAGGGAGTCATTACTGTATTACCCCTGTATTACCCCTGGAGGGAGTCATTACTGTATTACCCCTGTATTACCCCTGGAGGGAGTCATTACTGTATTACCCCTGGAGGGAGTCATTACAGTATTACCCCTGGAGGGAGTCATTACTGTATTACCCCTGGAGGGAGTCATTACTGTATTACCCCTGGAGGGAGTCATTACTGTATTACCCCTGGAGGGAGTCATTACTGTATTACCCCTGGAGGGAGTCATTACTTTATTACCCCTGGAGGGAGTCATTACTGTATTACCCCTGGAGGGAGTCATTACTGTATTACTCCTGGACTGCTGATGGAGGGAGTCATTACTGTATTACCCCTGGAGGGAGTCATTACTGTATTACCTCTGGAGGGAGTCATTACTGTATTACCCCTGGAGGGAGTCATTACTGTATTACCCCTGTATCACCCCTGGAGGGAGTCATTACTGTATTACCCCTGGAGGGAGTCATTACTGTATTACCCCCGGAGGGAGTCATTACTGTATTACCCCCGGAGGGAGTCATTACTGTATTACCCCTGGAGGGAGTCATTACTGTATTACCCCTGTATTACCCCTGGAGGGAGTCATTACTGTATTACCCCTGTATTACCCCTGGAGGGAGTCATTACTGTATTACCCCTGTATTACCCCTGGAGGGAGTCATTACTGTATTACCCCTGTATTACCCCTGGAGGGAGTCATTACTGTATTACCCCTGGAGGGAGTCATTACTGTATTACCCCTGGAGGGAGTCATTACTGTATTACCCCTGGAGGGAGTCATTACTGTATTACCCCTGGAGGGAGTCATTACTGTATTACCCCTGGAGGGAGTCATTACTTTATTACCCCTGGAGGGAGTCATTACTGTATTACCCCTGGAGGGAGTCATTACTGTATTACTCCTGGACTGCTGATGGAGGGAGTCATTACTGTATTACCCCTGGAGGGAGTCATTACTGTATTACCTCTGGAGGGAGTCATTACTGTATTACCCCTGGAGGGAGTCATTACTAACTCTCTCTCCTCTGCTCTCATCCTTCTAGATCTATCGGCTGCCTTCGATACTGTGAACCATCAGATCCTCCTCTCCACCCTCTCCGAGTTGGGCATCTCCGGCGCGGCCCACGCTTGGATTGCGTCCTACCTGACAGGTCGCTCCTACCAGGTGGCGTGGCGAGAATCTGTCTCCTCACCACGCGCTCTCACCACTGGTGTCCCCCAGGGCTCTGTTCTTGGCCCTCTCCTATTCTCGCTATACACCAAGTCACTTGGCTCTGTCATAACCTCACATGGTCTCTCTTATCATTGCTATGCAGACGACACACAATTAATCTTCTCCTTTCCCCTTCTGATGACCAGGTGGCGAATCGCATCTCTGCATGTCTGGCAGACATATCAGTGTGGATGACGGATCACCACCTCAAGCTGAACCTCGGCAAGACGGAGCTGCTCTTCCTCCCGGGAAGGACTGCCCGTTCCATGATCTCGCCATCACGGTCGACAACTCCATTGTGTCCTCCTCCCAGAGCGCCAAGAACCTTGGCGTGATCCTGGACAACACCCTGTCGTTCTCAACTAACATCAAGGCGGTGGCCCGTTCCTGTAGGTTCATGCTCTACAACATCCGCAGAGTACGACCCTGCCTCACACAGGAAGCGGCGCAGGTCCTAATCCAGGCACTTGTCATCTCCCGTCTGGATTACTGCAACTCGCTGTTGGCTGGGCTCCCTGCCTGTGCCATTAAACCCCTTCAACTCATCCAGAACGCCGCAGCCCGTCTGGTGTTCAACCTTCCCAAGTTCTCTCACGTCACCCCGCTCCTCCGTTCTCTCCACTGGCTTCCAGTTGAAGCTCGCATCCGCTACAAGACCATGGTGCTTGCCTACGGAGCTGTGAGGGGAACGGCACCTCAGTACCTCCAGGCTCTGATCAGGCCCTACACCCAAACAAGGGCACTGCGTTCATCCACCTCTGGCCTGCTCGCCTCCCTACCACTGAGGAAGTACAGCTCCCGCTCAGCCCAGTCAAAACTGTTCGCTGCCCTGGCCCCCAATGGTGGAACAAACTCCCTCACGACGCCAGGACAGCGGAGTCAATCACCACCTTCCGGAGACACCTGAAACCCCACCTCTTTAAGGAATACCTAGGATAGGTTAAGTAATCCCTCTCACCCCACCCCCCTAAGTTTTAGATGCACTATTGTTAAGTGACTGTCCCACTGGATGTCATAAGGTGAATGCACCAATTTGTAAGTCGCTCTGGATAAGAGCGTCTGCTAAATGACTTAAATGTAAATGTAATTACTGTATTACCCCTGTATCACCCCTGGAGGGAGTCATTACTGTATTACCCCTGGAGGGAGTCATTACTGTATTACCCCTGGAGGGAGTCATTACTGTATTACCCCTGGAGGGAGTCATTACTGTATTACCCCTGGAGGGAGTCATTACTGTATTACCCCTGGAGGGAGTCATTACTGTATTACCCCTGGAGGGAGTCATTACTGTATTACCCCTGGAGGGAGTCATTACTTTATTACCCCTGGAGGGAGTCATTACTGTATTACCCCTGGAGGGAGTCATTACTGTATTACTCCTGGACTGCTGATGGAGGGAGTCATTACTGTAGTACCCCTGGAGGGAGTCATTACTGTATTACCTCTGGAGGGAGTCATTACTGTATTACCCCTGGAGGGAGTCATTACTGTATTACCCCTGGAGGGAGTCATTACTGTATTACCCCTGAGGGAGTCATTACTGTATTACCCCTGGAGGGAGTCATTACTGTATTACCCCTGGAGGGAGTCATTACTGTATTACCCCTGGAGGGAGTCATTACTGTATTACCCCTGGAGGGAGTCATTACTGTATTACCTCTGGAGGGAGTCATTACTGTATTACCCCTGGAGGGAGTCATTACTGTATTACCCCTGGAGGGAGTCATTACTGTATTACCTCTGGAGGGAGTCATTACTGTATTACCCCTGGAGGGAGTCATTACTGTATTACCCCTGGAGGGAGTCATTACTGTATTACCCCTGGAGGGAGTCATTACTGTATTACCCCTGGAGGGAGTCATTACTGTATTACCCCTGGAGGGAGTCATTACTGTATTACCTCTGGAGGGAGTCATTACTGTATTACCTCTGGAGGGAGTCATTACTGTATTACCCCTGGAGGGAGTCATTACTGTATTACCCCTGGAGGGAGTCATTACTGTACTACCCCTGTATTACCCCTGGAGGGAGACAGTGTGTTGACCATTATACAGAGGAGAGAGAGAGAGAGAGAGAGAGAGAGAGAGAGAGAGAGAGACAGTGTGTTGACCATTACACAGAGAAGAAGAGGTGAGGGAGACCCATCCAGACATTAACTCTAAACATAACAACATCACCCTCTGGAGGCGAACTACTGCACAACAGGGCTGTGTTCAGCAGGGCACAACGACGTGGAGTGTTCAGAAAGAAATAGATGACGTTTAAATCAACACAGCAATAACAGACAATGGGAATAGCTTGGAGATAAGAACTGTTGAGTCTTGAGAAGGTAGAGCATCTCCTGGACATAACGAGACCGCACAAAGAAAAACAGCCAGGGGAAAGAAAATAGATGTATTTATTGTTGTTTGTCTATACATATACAAATACAGCATATCTATATATGGCACAATGTACATTTAAAATAGACCCCACAACAACACGTAATCACATTTCCTACAACATTGATGCCGTTCATGATGACAAATCCACCGTGGTCCCAAACGCACTGAAAGATAAAGACGTGCCTGGATGCAGAGACAGTAGACTTCCTCTATTCTAATAAGAGATATTCACATGGCTTGGTGTTCAGAGAAAGTTCAAATCAGACGTGATACCATACTACCCCCCCCCCAAAAAAAAACGACATCTCTGTAGAAGTGCCAAAACAACCTTTTAAATGTATTTATTTAAAGCACGTCAGATCCAACGTGTGACACAAAGTGTCCTAAACCTTCTATTGTTTTCTGAAGAACGCTTCTAGTATGTTCTCTCTACCTCGATGCAGAAGCAACGACCCAGTTTCCACGACCCAAAAGCTGAAGTACATCACGATTTAAAAAAAAACAACATGTACCTTTTTGATGCACTGCTGGAACATAAAATACCTGTTGAGAATTAAACTGAAACATTGTCCTTATTGATTCGTTTTCCTTGTGTCACATTATCCCAGACTGAAGAATTATCCTTCAGTCAGTCCAGCAAAAAACGTAAACACATGGAAGAATGTTTGAGTCTCACAGAACAAAACCAGTGTTATTGTCCTTTAATATAACATATATTAGTACAGAACAAAACCAGTGTTATTGTCCTTTAATACAACATATATTAGAACAGAACAAAACCAGTGTTATTGTCCTTTAATACAACATATATTAGAACAGAACAAAACCAGTGTTATTGTCCTTTAATATAACATATATTAGTATAGAACAAAACCAGGGTTATTGTCCTTTAATATAACATATATTAGAACAGAACAAAACCAGTGTTATTGTCCTTTAATACAACATATATTAGTATAGAACAAAACCAGTGTTATTGTCCTTTAATATAACATATATTAGAACAGAACAAAACCAGGGTTATTGTCCTTTAATACAACATATATTAGTATAGAACAAAACCAGTGTTATTGTCCTTTAATATAACATATATTAGAACAGAACAAAACCAGTGTTATTGTCCTTTAATATAACATATATTACTACAGAACAAAACCAGTGTTATTGTCCTTTAATACAACATATATTAGTACAGAACAAAACCAGTGTTATTGTCCTTTAATACAACATATATTAGAACAGAACAAAACCAGTGTTATTGTCCTTTAATACAACGCAACAGGAAAAAACTGACATGAGCGTTTCTTATTGAACAGGTAAGTACCTCACTGTTTCACTCTGGGGTTTTTTCTTCTGTTTTGCACCAATATGAACATGACCCAGACCAACATGGAGGACATTAGACAACAGTAGTCGTTCTCTGAGCCAGACCAACATGGAGGACATTAGACAACAGTAGTCGTTCTCTGAGCCAGACCAACATGGAGGACATTAGACAACAGTAGTCGTTCTCTGACCCAGACCAACATGGAGGACATTAGACAACAGTAGTCGTTCTCTGACCCAGACCAACATGGAGGACATTAGACAACAGTAGTCGTTCTCTGAGCCAGACCAACATGGAGGACATTAGACAACAGTAGTCGTTCTCTGACCCAGACCAACATGGAGGACATTAGACAACAGTAGTCGTTCTCTGACCCAGACCAACATGGAGGACATTAGACAACAGTAGTCGTTCTCTGAGCCAGACCAACATGGAGGACATTAGACAACAGTAGTCGTTCTCTGAGCCAGACCAACATGGAGGACATTAGACAACAGTAGTCGTTCTCTGAGCCAGACCAACATGGAGGAGGACATTAGACAACAGTAGTCGTTCTCTGAGCCAGACCAACATGGAGGAGGACATTAGACAACAGTAGTCGTTCTCTGAGCCAGACCAACATGGAGGAGGACATTAGACAACAGTAGTCGTTCTCTGACCCAGACCAACATGGAGGACATTAGACAACAGTAGTCGTTCTCTGAGCCAGACCAACATGGAGGAGGACATTAGACAACAGTAGTCGTTCTCTGACCCAGACCAACATGGAGGACATTAGACAACAGTAGTCGTTCTCTGAGCCAGACCAACATGGAGGAGGACATTAGACAACAGTAGTCGTTCTCTGAGCCAGACCAACATGGAGGACATTAGACAACAGTAGTCGTTCTCTGAGCCAGACCAACATGGAGGACATTAGACAACAGTAGTCGTTCTCTGAGCCAGACCAACATGGAGGAGGACATTAGACAACAGTAGTCGTTCTCTGAGCCAGACCAACATGGAGGACATTAGACAACAGTAGTCGTTCTCTGAGCCAGACCAACATGGAGGAGGACATTAGACAACAGTAGTCGTTCTCTGAGCCAGACCAACATGGAGGACATTAGACAACAGTAGTCGTTCTCTGAGCCAGACCAACATGGAGGACATTAGACAACAGTAGTCGTTCTCTGAGCCAGACCAACATGGAGGAGGACATTAGACAACAGTAGTCGTTCTCTGAGCCAGACCAACATGGAGGAGGACATTAGACAACAGTAGTCGTTCTCTGAGCCAGACCAACATGGAGGACATTAGACAACAGTAGTCGTTCTCTGAGCCAGACCAACATGGAGGACATTAGACAACAGTAGTCGTTCTCTGAGCCAGACCAACATGGAGGACATTAGACAACAGTAGTCGTTCTCTGAGCCAGACCAACATGGAGGACATTAGACAACAGTAGTCGTTCTCTGACCCAGACCAACATGGAGGAGGACATTAGACAACAGTAGTCGTTCTCTGAGCCAGACCAACATGGAGGACATTAGACAACAGTAGTCGTTCTCTGAGCCAGACCAACATGGAGGACATTAGACAACAGTAGTCGTTCTCTGACCCAGACCAACATGGAGGACATTAGACAACAGTAGTCGTTCTCTGACCCAGACCAACATGGAGGAGGACATTAGACAACAGTAGTCGTTCTCTGACCCAGACCAACATGGAGGAGGACATTAGACAACAGTAGTCGTTCTCTGAGCCAGACCAACATGGAGGAGGACATTAGACAACAGTAGTCGTTCTCTGAGCCAGACCAACATGGAGGACATTAGACAACAGTAGTCGTTCTCTGACCCAGACCAACATGGAGGACATTAGACAACAGTAGTCGTTCTCTGAGTCAGACCAACATGGAGGAGGACATTAGACAACAGTAGTCGTTCTCTGAGCCAGACCAACATGGAGGACATTAGACAACAGTAGTCGTTCTCTGACCCAGACCAACATGAAGGACATTAGACAACAGTAGTCGTTCTCTGACCCAGACCAACATGGAGGAGGACATTAGACAACAGTAGTCGTTCTCTGACACAGACCAACATGGAGGACATTAGACAACAGTAGTCGTTCTCTGAGCCAGACCAACATGGAGGACATTAGACAACAGTAGTCGTTCTCTGACCCAGACCAACATGGAGGACATTAGACAACAGTAGTCGTTCTCTGAGCCAGACCAACATGGAGGAGGACATTAGACAACAGTAGTCGTTCTCTGACACAGACCAACATGGAGGAGGACATTAGACAACAGTAGTCGTTCTCTGACCCAGACCAACATGGAGGAGGACATTAGACAACAGTAGTCGGTCTCTGACCAAGACCAACATGGAGGAGGACATTAGACAACAGTAGTCGTTCTCTGACACAGACCAACATGGAGGAGGACATTAGACAACAGTAGTCGTTCTCTGACACAGACCAACATGGAGGAGGACATTAGACAACAGTAGTCGTTCTCTGAGCCAGACCAACATGGAGGAGGACATTAGACAACAGTAGTCGTTCTCTGAGCCAGACCAACATGGAGGACATTAGACAACAGTAGTCGTTCTCTGAGCCAGACCAACATGGAGGACATTAGACAACAGTAGTCGTTCTCTGAGCCAGACCAACATGGAGGAGGACATTAGACAACAGTAGTCGTTCTCTGAGCCAGACCAACATGGAGGAGGACATTAGACAACAGTAGTCGTTCTCTGAGCCAGACCAACATGGAGGACATTAGACAACAGTAGTCGTTCTCTGAGCCAGACCAACATGGAGGACATTAGACAACAGTAGTCGTTCTCTGACCCAGACCAACATGGAGGAGGACATTAGACAACAGTAGTCGTTCTCTGAGCCAGACCAACATGGAGGACATTAGACAACAGTAGTCGTTCTCTGAGCCAGACCAACATGGAGGACATTAGACAACAGTAGTCGTTCTCTGACCCAGACCAACATGGAGGACATTAGACAACAGTAGTCGTTCTCTGACCCAGACCAACATGGAGGAGGACATTAGACAACAGTAGTCGTTCTCTGACCCAGACCAACATGGAGGAGGACATTAGACAACAGTAGTCGTTCTCTGAGCCAGACCAACATGGAGGAGGACATTAGACAACAGTAGTCGTTCTCTGAGCCAGACCAACATGGAGGACATTAGACAACAGTAGTCGTTCTCTGACCCAGACCAACATGGAGGACATTAGACAACAGTAGTCGTTCTCTGAGTCAGACCAACATGGAGGAGGACATTAGACAACAGTAGTCGTTCTCTGAGCCAGACCAACATGGAGGACATTAGACAACAGTAGTCGTTCTCTGACCCAGACCAACATGAAGGACATTAGACAACAGTAGTCGTTCTCTGACCCAGACCAACATGGAGGACATTAGACAACAGTAGTCGTTCTCTGAGCCAGACCAACATGGAGGACATTAGACAACAGTAGTCGTTCTCTGAGCCAGACCAACATGGAGGACATTAGACAACAGTAGTCGTTCTCTGACCCAGACCAACATGGAGGACATTAGACAACAGTAGTCGTTCTCTGAGCCAGACCAACATGGAGGAGGACATTAGACAACAGTAGTCGTTCTCTGACACAGACCAACATGGAGGAGGACATTAGACAACAGTAGTCGTTCTCTGACCCAGACCAACATGGAGGAGGACATTAGACAACAGTAGTCGTTCTCTGACCCAGACCAACATGGAGGAGGACATTAGACAACAGTAGTCGTTCTCTGACACAGACCAACATGGAGGAGGACATTAGACAACAGTAGTCGTTCTCTGACACAGACCAACATGGAGGAGGACATTAGACAACAGTAGTCGTTCTCTGAGCCAGACCAACATGGAGGACATTAGAAGACAGTAGTCGTTCTCTGAGCCAGACCAACATGGAGGACATTAGACAACAGTAGTCGTTCTCTGACCCAGACCAACATGGAGGACATTAGACAACAGTAGTCGTTCTCTGAGTCAGACCAACATGGAGGAGGACATTAGACAACAGTAGTCGTTCTCTGAGCCAGACCAACATGGAGGACATTAGACAACAGTAGTCGTTCTCTGAGCCAGACCAACATGGAGGACATTAGACAACAGTAGTCGTTCTCTGACCCAGACCAACATGGAGGAGGACATTAGACAACAGTAGTCGTTCTCTGACCCAGACCAACATGAAGGACATTAGACAACAGTAGTCGTTCTCTGAGCCAGACCAACATGGAGGACATTAGACAACAGTAGTCGTTCTCTGACCCAGACCAACATGGAGGACATTAGACAACAGTAGTCGTTCTCTGACCCAGACCAACATGGAGGACATTAGACAACAGTAGTCGTTCTCTGAGCCAGACCAACATGGAGGACATTAGACAACAGTAGTCGTTCTCTGACCCAGACCAACATGGAGGAGGACATTAGACAACAGTAGTCGTTCTCTGACACAGACCAACATGGAGGAGGACATTAGACAACAGTAGTCGTTCTCTGACACAGACCAACATGGAGGAGGACATTAGACAACAGTAGTCGTTCTCTGAGCCAGACCAACATGGAGGACATTAGAAGACAGTAGTCGTTCTCTGACACAGACCAACATGGAGGACATTAGACAACAGTAGTCGTTCTCTGACCCAGACCAACATGGAGGAGGACATTAGACAACAGTAGTCGTTCTCTGAGCCAGACCAACATGGAGGACATTAGACAACAGTAGTCGTTCTCTGAGCCAGACCAACATGGAGGAGGACATTAGACAACAGTAGTCGTTCTCTGAGCCAGACCAACATGGAGGACATTAGACAACAGTAGTCGTTCTCTGAGCCAGACCAACATGGAGGACATTAGACAACAGTAGTCGTTCTCTGAGCCAGACCAGCTTATACAAGTTCTACCCCTAACCCGGGGTTCCCCAAACAGGCTTATACAAGTTCTGCCCCTAACCCGGGGTTCCCCAAACAGGCTTATACAAGTTCTGCCCCTAACCCGGGGTTCCCCAAACAGGCTTATACAAGTTCTGCCCCTAACCCGGGGTTCCCCAAGCAGGCTTAGACAAGTTCTACATGACTCACGGGACTTGGTATCTACAGAAGAGACCGTCAGAAAACAACACTGTTCTCTGTCTGCGGGTACATGTTCAGTAACTAGCACATGTTCAGTAACTAGTACATGTTCAGTAACTAGTACATGTTCAGTATCTAGTACATGGTCAGTAACTAGTACATGTTCAGTAACTAGCACATGTTCAGTAACTAGTACATGTTCAGTAACTAGCACATGTTCAGTAACTAGTACATGTTCAGCAACTAGTACATGTTCAGCAACTAGTACATGTTCAGTAACTAGTACATGTTCAGTAACTAGTACATGTTCAGTAACTAGCACATGTTCAGTAACTAGCACATGTTCAGTAACTAGCACATGTTCAGTAACTAGCACATGTTCAGTAACTAGCACATGTTCAGTAACTAGTACATGTTCAGTATCTAGTACATGTTCAGTAACTAGCACATGTTCAGTAACTAGTACATGTTCAGTAACTAGTACATGTTCAGTAACTAGCACATGTTCAGTAACTAGCACATGTTCAGTAACTAGCACATGTTCAGTAACTAGCACATGTTCAGTAACTAGTACATGTTCAGTATCTAGTACATGTTCAGTATCTAGTACATGTTCAGTAACTAGTACATGTTCAGTAACTAGTACATGTTCAGTATCTAGTACATGTTCAGTATCTAGTACATGTTCAGTAACTAGTACATGTTCAGTAACTAGTACATGTTCAGTATCTAGTACATGTTCAGTATCTAGTACATGTTCAGTAACTAGCACATGTTCAGTAACTAGTACATGTTCAGTATCTAGTACATGTTCAGTATCTAGTACATGTTCAGTATCTAGTACATGTTCAGTAACTAGTACATGTTCAGTAACTAGCACATGTTCAGTAACTAGTACATGTTCAGTATCTAGCACATGTTCAGTAACTAGTACATGTTCAGTATCTAGTACATGTTCAGTAACTAGCACATGTTCAGTAACTAGTACATGTTCAGTAACTAGTACATGTTCAGTAACTAGCACATGTTCAGTAACTAGCACATGTTCAGTAACTAGCACATGTTCAGTAACTAGCACATGTTCAGTAACTAGTACATGTTCAGTATCTAGTACATGTTCAGTATCTAGTACATGTTCAGTAACTAGTACATGTTCAGTAACTAGTACATGTTCAGTATCTAGTACATGTTCAGTATCTAGTACATGTTCAGTAACTAGTACATGTTCAGTAACTAGTACATGTTCAGTATCTAGTACATGTTCAGTATCTAGTACATGTTCAGTAACTAGCACATGTTCAGTAACTAGTACATGTTCAGTATCTAGTACATGTTCAGTATCTAGTACATGTTCAGTATCTAGTACATGTTCAGTAACTAGTACATGTTCAGTAACTAGTACATGTTCAGTAACTAGTACATGTTCAGTAACTAGTACATGTTCAGTAACTAGTACATGTTCAGTATCTAGTACATGTTCAGTATCTAGTACATGTTCAGTAACTAGTACATGTTCAGTATCTAGCGTGTATTTACGTGTCTTGTAATAAGTGGCATATCGCAAAAATACAAATCACCTTATTATTTGGCAATCAGATTTAAAAAGAGAATTTCCTAAACTAAATTAAACCAGAGCTTTATATATGAACACAACGGATTTAAGTGGTTGGGGCTGTCTCAAATTCATAGACAGAGCTATGGATGCAAGGACTGACCATCCATGATATCAAAATGATAGTTCTAACACTGTTTGGGGAGAGGGGGTATTATAGGAACTGTATCTATGGTTCTGGGTCTAATCAGAGCTATATCTATGGTTCTGGGTCTAATCAGAGCTGCTATATCTATGGTTCTGGGTCTAATCAGAGCTGCTAGATCTTTGGTTCTGGGTCTAATCAGAGCTATGTATATGGTTCTGGGTCTAATCAGAGCTATATCTATGGTTCTGGGTCTAATCAGAGCTATATCTATGGTTCTGGGTCTAATCAGAGCTATATCTATGGTTCTGGGTCTAATCAGAGCTATATCTATGGTTCTGGGTCTAATCAGAGCTAGATCTATGGTTCTGGGTCTAATCAGAGCTGCTATATCTATGGTTCTGGGTCTAATCAGAGCTGCTATATCTATGGTTCTGGGTCTAATCAGAGCTGCTATATCTATGGTTCTGGGCCTAATCAGAGCTGCTATATCTATGGTTCTGGGTCTAATCAGAACTAGATATATGGTTCTGGGTCTAATCAGAGCTGTATCTATGGTTCTGAGTCTAATCAGAACTAGATCTATGGTTCTGGGTCTAATTAGAGCTATATCTATGGTTCTGGGTCTAATCAGAGCTATATCTATGGTTCTGGGTCTAATCAGAACTAGATCTATGGTTCTGGGTCTAATCAGAGCTATATCTATGGTTCTGGGTCTAATCAGAGCTATATCTATGGTTCTGGGTCTAATCAGAGCTATATCTATGGTTCTGGGTCTAATCAGAGCTGCTATATCTATGGTTCTGGGTCTAATCAGAGCTGCTAGATCTATGGTTCTGGGTCTAATCAGAGCTGCTAGATCTATGGTTCTGGGTCTAATCAGAGCTGCTAGATCTATGATTATGGGTCTAATCAGAGCTATATCTATGGTTCTGGGTCTAATCAGAGCTATATATATGGTTCTGGGTCTAATCAGAGCTGCTATATCTATGGTTCTGGGTCTAATCAGAGCTATATCTATAGTTCTGGGTCTAATCAGAGCTGCTATATCTATGGTTCTGGGTCTAATCAGAGCTATATCTATGGTTCTGGGTCTAATCAGAGCTGCTATATCTATGGTTCTGGGTCTAATCAGAGCTATATCTATGGTTCTGGGTCTAATCAGAGCTGCTATATCTATGGTTCTGGGTCTAATCAGAGCTATATCTATGGTTCTGAGTCTAATCAGAGCTGCTATATCTATGGTTCTGGGTCTAATCAGAACTAGATCTATGGTTCTGGGTCTAATCAGAGCTGCTATATCTGTGGTTCTGAGTCTAATCAGAGCTGCTATATCTATGGTTCTGGGTCTAATCAGAGCTTCTATATCTATGGTTCTGGGTCTAATCAGAGCTGCTATATCTATGGTTCTGGGTCTAATCAGAGCTGCTATATCTATGGTTCTGGGTCTAATCAGAGCTGCTATATCTATGGTTCTGGGTCTAATCAGAGCTGCTATATCTATGGTTCTGGGTCTAATCAGAGCTGCTATATCTATGGTTCTGGGTCTAATCAGAGCTATATCTATGGTTCTGGGTCTAATCAGAGCTAGATCTATGGTTCTGGGTCTAATCAGAGCTATATCTATGGTTCTGGGTCTAATCAGAGCTGTATCTATGGTTCTGGGTCTAATCAGAGCTGCTAGATCTATGGTTCTGAGTCTAATCAGAGCTATGTCTATGGTTCTGGGTCTAATCAGAGCTATGTCTATGGTTCTGGGTCTAATCAGAACTATGTGTATGGTTCTGGGTCTAATCAGAACTAGATCTATGGTTCTGGGTCTAATCAGAACTATGGGTATGGTTCTGGGTCTAATCAGAACTATGGGTATGGTTCTGGGTCTTCTTGGTCCTGCGACCCAGGTGGTAGTAGTAGAGGAGTGTGATGATGAGGAAGAGGACTTCACTGAGGAGGAGGAGGATGGCAGAGTTTGACATCAGACCCAGGTCCACCAGGGTGATGCAGGTCACTGCAACGAGAGAGAGACACCTTTTACAACTAGGGTTAAGTACAGTGGGGCAAAAAAGTATTTAGTCAGCCACCAATTGTGCAAGTTCTCCCACTTAAAAAGATGAGAGAGGCCTGTAATTTTCATCATAGGTACACTTCAACTAGGACAGACAAAATGGGGAAAAAAATCCAGAAAATCACATTGTAGGATTTTTAATGAATTTATTTGCAAATTATGGTGGATATATAGGGGACATCTGGGATGCAGCCTATACAAATGTAATGTGTTATACTGATACAGAGGGGATATATAGGGGACATATATAGGGGACATCTGGGATACAGTCTATACAAATGTAATGTGTTAAACTGATACAGAGGGGATATATAGGGGACATATATAGGGGACATCTGGGATACAGCCTATACAAATGTAATGTGTTATACTGATACAGAGCCACTACTATTACTGATCATAGATACTACTATTACTGATCATAGATACTACTATTACTGATCATAGACAATCCTGTTACTGATCATAGATACTACTATTACTGATCATAGATACTACTATTACTGATCATAGATACTACTATTACCGATCATAGATACTACTATTACTGATCATAGATACTACTATTACTGATCATAGACACTACTATTACTGATCATAGACACTACTATTACTGATCATAGACACTACTATTACTGATCATAGACACTACTATTACTGATCATAGACACTACTATTACTGATCATAGACAATCCTGTTACTGATCATAGACACTACTATTACTGATCATAGACACTACTATTACTGATCATAGACAATCCTGTTACTGATCATAGACACTACTATTACTGATCATAGACACTACTATTACTGATCATAGACACTACTATTACTGATCATAGACACTACTATTACTGATCATAGACACTACTATTACTGATCATAGACAATCCTGTTACTGATCATAGACACTACTATTACTGATCATAGACACTACTATTACTGATCATAGACAATCCTGTTACTGATCATAGACATCATACTATTACTGATCATAGACACTACTATTACTGATCATAGACACTACTATTACTGATCATAGACACTACTATTACTGATCATAGACACTACTATTACTGATCATAGACAATCCTGTTACTGATCATAGACAATCCTGTTACTGATCATAGACACTACTGTTACTGATCATAGACACTACTGTTACTGATCATAGACACTACTGTTACTGATCATAGACACTACTATTACTGATCATAGACACTACTATTACTGATCATAGACACTACTGTTACTGATCATAGACAATCCTGTTACTGTAACCTACTGATCATAGACAATCATGTTGCTGATCATAGACAATCCTGTTACTGATCATAGCCACTACTGTTACTGATCATAGACAATCCTGTTACTGATCATAGCCACTACTGTTACTGTAACCTACTGATCATAGCCACTACTGTTACTGATCATAGACACTACTATTACTGATCATAGACACTACTGCTACTGATCATAGACACTACTGCTACTGATCATAGATACTACTGTTACTGATCATAGACACTACTGCTACTGTAACCTACTGATCATAGACATAACTATTACTGATCATAGACACTACTGTTACTGATCATAGACACTACTATTACTGATCATAGATACTACTATTACTGATCATAGATACTACTGTTACTGATCATAGACACTACTGCTACTGTAACCTACTGATCATAGACATAACTATTACTGATCATAGACACTACTGTTACTGATCATAGACACTACTGTTACTGATCATAGACACTACTGTTACTGATCATAGCCACTACTATTACTGATCATAGACACTACTGTTACTGATCATAGCCACTACTATTACTGATCATAGACACTACTATTACTGATCATAGACAATCCTGTTACTGATCATAGCCACTACTATTACTGATCATAGACACTACTATTACTGATCATAGACAATCCTGTTACTGATCATAGCCACTACTATTACTGATCATAGACACTACTATTACTGATCATAGACAATCCTGTTACTGATCATAGCCACTACTATTACTGATCATAGACACTACTATTACTGATCATAGACAATCCTGCTACTGATCATAGACACTACTATTACTGATCATAGACGCTACTGCTACTGATCATAGACACTACTATTACTGATCATAGACACTACTATTACTGATCATAGACACAACTATTACTGATCATAGACAATCCTGTTACTGATCATAGACACTACTATTACTGATCATAGACACTACTATTACTGATCATAGACACTACTATTACTGATCATAGACACTACTGCTACTGATCATAGACACTACTATTACTGATCATAGACACAACTATTACTGATCATAGACACTACTATTACTGATCATAGACACAACTATTACTGATCATAGACAATCCTGTTACTGATCATAGACACTACTATTACTGATCATAGACACTACTATTACTGATCATAGACACTACTATTACTGATCATAGATACTACTATTACTGATCATAGATACTACTGTTACTGATCATAGACTACTATTACTGATCATAGCCACTACTGTTACTGATCATAGACACTACTATTACTGATCATAGACACTACTATTACTGATCATAGACACTACTGTTACTGATCATAGACACTACTGTTACTGATCATAGACACTACTGTTACTGATCATAGACACTACTATTACTGATCATAGACACTACTATTACTGATCATAGCCACTACTGTTACTGATCATAGACACTACTATTACTGATCATAGACACCATTGTTACTGATCATAGACACAACTATTACTGATCATAGACACCATTGTTACTGATCATAGACACTAAAGTTACTGTAACCTACTGATCATAGACACTACTGTTACTGATCATAGACAATGCTGTTACTGATCATAGACTACTATTACTGATCATAGACAATCCTGTTACTGATCATAGACACTACTATTACTGATCATAGACAATCCTGTTACTGATCATAGACTACTATTACTGATCATAGACAATCCTGTAACCTACAGATCGTTTGTAAAGAACAACTCCCGATGTTCCAATCATAAACCAATAGGTGAAGCCCAGTGCATCCTTACTGCACAGTCGTGAGTTTGTGTTGTTAGTAAATGGATATTAGGACAGAACAACGGATCCCTCACCCAGGAACTGGACAGACAAGAGGCAGGCCTCCGTCAGCAGGGTCCACTGGATAATGGCCTTCTCTGCTGTGTACAGACCTTTCCACATGATCAATGAGACACCTGGTGGTGGGGGGGAAGAGAGAGCGAGAGAGAGAGAGAGAGAGAGAGAGAGAGAGAGAGAGAGAGAGAGAGAGAGAGAGAGAGAGAGAGACAGAGAGAGAGAGACAGAGAGAGAGGAGAGAGAGAAAGAGAGGAGAGAGAGAGAGGAGAGACAGAGATGAGAGAGAAAGAGAGGAGAAAGAGAGGAGAGAGAGACAGAGAGAGGAGAGAGAGAGACAGAGAGAGAGAGAGAGAGAGAGAGAGAGAGAGAGAGAGAGAGAGAGAGAGAGAGAGAGAGAGAGAGAGGGGAGAGACAGAAAGAGAAAGAGCGGAGAGAGAGACAGAGAGAGAGAGATGTTTAGCATTAGGGTGAGGACTACAGTCGTCTAGTGTGTAGCCAGCCTTCTAAAACCCCGATGTCTCGATCACTCCACTACTGGAAGTACTGTGAGAAGTCTGGGTTTCCGAGGTCAGGTCCACATCGGTTCACATCAGAACGGATCCAGACAACCAGATCTCTCAGATACTAATTCCTTCCTTCCTGGAAGTGGCTGATGTCATGTATTGTCATGTCTTGTCCCTGTGCTTTCTCTTCTCTTCGTTTCCCCCTGCTGGTCTTATTAGGTTTCTTTCTCTCTCTCTATCCCTCTCTCTCTCTATCGTTCCGTTCCTGCTCCCAGCTGTTCCTCATTCTCCTAACGACCTCGTTTACTCTCTCACACCTGTCCCCTATTTTGCCCTCTGATTAGGTCTCTATTTCTCTCTCGGTTTCTGCCTCTGTCCTTGTCGGATTCTTGTTTGCTGTTTGCTGTGTCCTTGTTCCGTCCTGTCGTGTTTTGCCTTATCATCAGATGCTGCGTGTGAGCAGGTGTCTCTGTCCGCTACGGCCCGCGCCTACCCGAAGGGACCTGCAGTCTGTTGCCGCTTATCCTGCAATTCTCCTCTACAACTAGAGGATTTATGTTATCTCTGTTTGGACTTTAATAAACTCAGTTTCTGTTAAGTCGCTTTTGGGTCCTCACTCACCTGCATAACAGCTGATTTTAACACTGTACTAGAGTAGGGAGGACTTCCTGTCCATTCTGATGACCCCGGCCTACACAGAGCCTTGGATAGATACAGTATAATACTATATTTAGAACTATATAGTACATCTGTGGCTCTGCTCCAACCAAGGCTGTTACTGAACAGACAGTAGAGGAACTGTGTCTGTGTTCCAAAAGGCACCTAATTCCCTATTAGTGCGCACTACTTTCAACCAGAGCTCAATGGAACCTGGACTAAAGTAGTGCACTATAAAACATGGAATAGGGTGCCATTTGGGATGAACCCTGTATCTTCACCGGTTGTTTCCTACAACCTTCCGCTGTTAAGGGATTATCCTCTCTTCCTTCCTGTCTTTCTCAGTCGGGTTCCGCCTTCCATCCCTCCATCTCTCTCTCCATCAGAGGGGGACTGTACAGTCACACCTTGCTGTACTCAAATGCACTCACTCATCATGTAATACTGTAAAACATGGCGGCCTGAATACGAACCTCTTAATACCCTGTGACAAAAACTATTAAAGCATTCACGATTATTACCATCTTATTACGCCCTCAGCTGGTTCTGGTCCTACCTGTTATTTAGCTAGGTAAGCCCTCAACTGGTTCTGGTCCTACCTGTTATTTAGCTAGGTAAACCCTCAGCTGGTTCTGGTTCTACCTGTTATTTAGCTAGGTAAACCCTAAACTGGTTCTGGTCCTACCTGTTATTTAGCTAGGTAAACCCTCAGCTGGTTCTGGTTCTACCTGTTATTTAGCTAGGTAAACCCTAAACTGGTTCTGGTCCTACCTGTTATTTAGCTAGGTAAACCCTCAGCTGGTTCTGGTCCTACCTGTTATTTAGCTAGGTAAACCCTAAACTGGTTCTGGTCCTATCTGTTATTTAGCTAGGTAAACCCTCAGCTGGTCCTACCTGTTATTTAGCTAGGTAAACCCTAAACTGGTTCTGGTCCTATCTGTTATTTAGCTAGGTAAACCCTCAGCTGGTCCTACCTGTTATTTAGCTAGGTAAGCCCTCAGCTGGTCCTATCTGTTATTTAGCTAGGTAAGCCCTCAGATGGTTCTGGTCCTACCTGTTATTTAGCTAGGTAAACGCTAAACTGGTTCTGGTCCTACCTGTTATTTAGCTAGGTAAACCCTCAGCTGGTCCTACCTGTTATTTAGCTAGGTAAACCCTAAACTGGTTCTGGTCCTACCTGTTATTTAGCTAGGTAAACCCTCAGCTGGTCCTACCTGTTATTTAGCTAGGTAAACCCTAAACTGGTTCTGGTCCTACCTGTTATTTAGCTAGGTAAACCCTCAGCTGGTCCTACCTGTTATTTAGCTAGGTAAACCCTCAGCTGGTTCTGGTCCTACCTGTTATTTAGCTAGGTAAACCCTCAGCTGGTTCTGGTCTGACCTGTTATTTAGCTAGGTAAACCCTAAACTGGTTCTGGTCCTGCCTGTTATTTAGCTAGGTAAACCCTCAGCTGGTTCTGGTCCTACCTGTTATTTAGCTAGGTAAACCCTCAGCTGGTCCTACCTGTTATTTAGCTAGGTAAACCCTCAGCTGGTCCTACCTGTTATTTAGCTAGGTAAACCCTAAACTGGTTCTGGTCCTACCTGTTATTTAGCTAGGTAAACCCTCAGCTGGTTCTGGTCCTACCTGTTATTTAGCTAGGTAAACCCTCAGCTGGTCCTACCTGTTATTTAGCTAGGTAAACCCTAAACTGGTTCTGGTCCTACCTGTTATTTAGCTAGGTAAACCCTCAGCTGGTTCTGGTCCTACCTGTTATTTAGCTAGGTAAACCTTAAACTGGTTCTGGTCCTACCTGTTATTTAGCTAGGTAAACCCTAAACTGGTTCTGGTCCTACCTGTTATTTAGCTAGGTAAACCCTAAACTGGTTCTGGTTCTACCTGTTCCATCTAAAAGGAGATACAAAGTGAGATTCCATGACATAATGTATTGTCATTGTGATCTGGAGATGAACATGTTTGATGTATAATTGAAGAAGGTTTATATAGCAGGTGGTCTTTTCAACCCAGTTAAATAGATGCGTTAATTTGCCGGCAGGAAATCCCCCTCTAGACATCTGAATGTTGTTCTCTTATCATACCTGGTGCCTCTTTCTGGGCCAACAAGTCACTCACCACGAACTACAGGATCCAGAATGCATTGCTTCAAGTCCTCACTTTACCACTGTTCATCAACAACAAGTGTTCTCCCCACCTAGAGGAGTTAGTCAGGAACTCGACGGGACCATTAAATATTAAGAAGTACAGATGTTAAATCATTAATAGCTGGTGAGACTGAGCGGTTTCCTTGGCAGAGA
>NW_025745360.1:448197-471921 GCF_021184085.1 Oncorhynchus gorbuscha | reverse complement strand
TTATTATATTATATTATTATTATATTATTATATTATTATTATATATTACTCTAAGCTGATACAGACATACCCTACACTACTCTAAGCTGATACAGACATACCCGACACTACTCTAAGCTGATACAGACATACCCGACACTACTCTAAGCTGATACAGACATACTCTAAGCTGATACAGACGACATTACTCAAGCTGATACAGACATACCCACATTACTCTAAGCTGATACAGACATACACTACTCTAAGCTGATACAGACATACCCATACACTACTCTAAGCTGATACAGACATACCCGACTACTCTAAGCTGATACAGACATACACTACTCTAAGCTGATACAGACATACCCGACACTACTCTAAGCTGATACAGACATACCCTACACTACTCTAAGCTGATACAGACATACACTACTCTAAGCTGATACAGACATACACTACTCTAAGCTGATACAGACATACACTACTCTAAGCTGATACAGACATACACTACACTACTCTAAGCTGATCCAGACATACACTGATACAGACTACTACATTAAGCTGATACAGACATACCCAACACTACTCTAAGCTGATACAGACATACCCGACATTACTCTAAGCTGATACAGACATACCCGACATTACTCTAAGCTGATACAGACATACCCAACACTACTCTAAGCTGATACAGACATGCACTACTCTAAGCTGATACAGACATACCCAACACTACTCTAAGCTGATACAGACATACCCGACACTACTCTAAGCTGATACAGACATACCCAACACTACTCTAAGCTGATCCAGACATACCCTACACTACTCTAAGCTGATACAGACATACCCTACACTACTCTAAGCTGATACAGACATACACTACTCTAAGCTGATACAGACATACAGACATACACTACTCTAAGCTGATACAGACATACCCGACATTACTCTAAGCTGACTCTACAGACAGACACTACACTACTCTAAGCTGATACAGACATACCCTACACTACTCTAAGCTGATACAGACATCTACACTACTCTAAGCTGATACAGACATACCCTACACTACTCTAAGCTGATACAGACATACCCAACACTGACTCTAAGCTGATACAGACATACCCAACATGACTCTAAGCTGATACAGACATAACACTACTCTAAGCTGATACAGACATACCCAACACTACTCTAAGCTGATACAGACATACCCAACACTACTCTAAGCTGATACAGACATACCCGACACGACTCTAAGCTGATACAGACATACCCTACACTACTCTAAGCTGATACAGACATACCCTACACTACTCTAAGCTGATACAGACATACCCTACACTACTCTAAGCTGATACAGACATACCCGACACTACTCTAAGCTGATACAGACATACCCGACACTACTCTAAGCTGATACAGACATACCCGACATTACTCTAAGCTGATACAGACATACCCTACACTACTCTAAGCTGATACAGACATACCCTACACTACTCTAAGCTGATACAGACATACCCGACACTACTCTAAGCTGATACAGACATACCCAAGATGACTCTAAGCTGATACAGACATACCCAAGATGACTCTAAGCTGATACAGACATACCCAAGATGACTCTAAGCTGATACAGACATACCCAAGATGACTCTAAGCTGATACAGACATACCTGACACGACTCTAAGCTGATACAGACATACCCGACACGACTCTAAGCTGATACAGACATACCCAAGATGACTCTAAGCTGATACAGACATACCCGACACGACTCTAAGCTGATACAGACATACCCGACACGACTCTAAGCTGATACAGACATACCCAAGATGACTCTAAGCTGATACAGACATACCCAAGATGACTCTAAGCTGATACAGACATACCTGACACTACTCTAAGCTAAGTGATACAGACATACCCAACACGACTCTAAGCTGATACAGACATACCCAAGATGACTCTAAGCTGATACAGACATACCCGACACGACTCTAAGCTGATACAGACATACACTACTCTAAGCTGATACAGACATACCCGACACTACTCTAAGCTGATACAGACATACCCAAGATGACTCTAAGCTGATACAGACATACCCAAGATGACTCTAAGCTGATACAGACATACCCAAGATGACTCTAAGCTGATACAGACATACCCAAGATGACTCTAAGCTGATACAGACATACCTGACACGACTCTAAGCTGATACAGACATACCCGACACGACTCTAAGCTGATACAGACATACCCAAGAGGGTCCTTCTGTAGCTCAGTTGGTAGAGCATGGCGCTTGTAACGCCAGGGTAGTGGGTTCGATCCCCGGGACCACCCATACGTAGAATGTATGCACACATGACTGTAAGTCGCTTTGGATAAAAGCGTCTGCTAAATGGCATATATTATTATTATATTATATTATTATTATATTATTATATTATTATTATATATTACTCTAAGCTGATACAGACATACCCGACACTACTCTAAGCTGATACAGACATACCCGACACTACTCTAAGCTGATACAGACATACCCGACACTACTCTAAGCTGATACAGACATACCCGACACGACTCTCAAGCTGATACAGACATACACTACTCTAAGCTGATACAGACATACACTACTCTAAGCTGATACAGACATACACTACTCTAAGCTGATACAGACATACACTACTCTAAGCTGATACAGACATACACTACTCTAAGCTGATACAGACATACACTACTCTAAGCTGATACAGACATACACTACTCTAAGCTGATACAGACATACACTACTCTAAGCTGATACAGACATACACTACTCTAAGCTGATACAGACATACACTACTCTAAGCTGATACAGACATACACTACACTACTCTAAGCTGATCCAGACATACACTACACTACTCTAAGCTGATACAGACATACCCAACACGACTCTAAGCTGATACAGACATACCCAACACGACTCTAAGCTGATACAGACACACACTACTCTAAGCTGATACAGACATACCCAACACTACTCTAAGCTGATACAGACATGCACTACTCTAAGCTGATACAGACATACCCAACACTACTCTAAGCTGATACAGACATACCCTACACTACTCTAAGCTGATACAGACATACCCAACACTACTCTAAGCTGATACAGACATACCCTACACTACTCTAAGCTGATACAGACACTACTCTAAGCTGATACAGACATACACTACTCTAAGCTGATACAGACATACACTACACTACTCTAAGCTGATACAGACTCTACAGATACAGACATACATACACTACTCTAAGCTGATACAGACATACACTACACTACTCTAAGCTGATACAGACATACACTACACTACTCTAAGCTGATACAGACATACACTACACTACTCTAAGCTGATACAGACATACCCTACACTACTCTAAGCTGATACAGACATACCCAACACGACTCTAAGCTGATACAGACAAACACTACTCTAAGCTGATACAGACACACACTACTCTAAGCTGATACAGACATACCCAACACTACTCTAAGCTGATACAGACATACCCGACACGACTCTAAGCTGATACAGACATACCCTACACTACTCTAAGCTGATACAGACATACCCTACACTACTCTAAGCTGATACAGACATACCCTACACTACTCTAAGCTGATACAGACATACCCGACACGACTCTAAGCTGATACAGACATACCCGACACTACTCTAAGCTGATACAGACATACCCGACATTACTCTAAGCTGATACAGACATACCCTACACTACTCTAAGCTGATACAGACATACCCTACACTACTCTAAGCTGATACAGACATACCCGACACTACTCTAAGCTGATACAGACATACCCAAGATGACTCTAAGCTGATACAGACATACCCAAGATGACTCTAAGCTGATACAGACATACCCAAGATGACTCTAAGCTGATACAGACATACCCAAGATGACTCTAAGCTGATACAGACATACCTGACACGACTCTAAGCTGATACAGACATACCCGACACGACTCTAAGCTGATACAGACATACCCAAGATGACTCTAAGCTGATACAGACATACCTGACACGACTCTAAGCTGATACAGACATACCCGACACGACTCTAAGCTGATACAGACATACCCAAGATGACTCTAAGCTGATACAGACATACCCAAGATGACTCTAAGCTGATACAGACATACCTGACACGACTCTAAGCTGATACAGACATACCCAACACGACTCTAAGCTGATACAGACATACCCAAGATGACTCTAAGCTGATACAGACATACCCGACACGACTCTAAGCTGATACAGACATACACTACTCTAAGCTGATACAGACATACCCGACACTACTCTAAGCTGATACAGACATACCCAAGATGACTCTAAGCTGATACAGACATACCCAAGATGACTCTAAGCTGATACAGACATACCCAAGATGACTCTAAGCTGATACAGACATACCCAAGATGACTCTAAGCTGATACAGACATACCTGACACGACTCTAAGCTGATACAGACATACCCGACACGACTCTAAGCTGATACAGACATACCCAAGAGGGTCCTTCTGTAGCTCAGTTGGTAGAGCATGGCGCTTGTAACGCCAGGGTAGTGGGTTCGATCCCCGGGACCACCCATACGTAGAATGTATGCACACATGACTGTAAGTCGCTTTGGATAAAAGCGTCTGCTAAATGGCATATATTATTATTATATTATATTATTATTATATTATTATATTATTATTATATATTACTCTAAGCTGATACAGACATACCCGACACTACTCTAAGCTGATACAGACATACCCGACACTACTCTAAGCTGATACAGACATACCCGACACTACTCTAAGCTGATACAGACATACCCGACACGACTCTCAAGCTGATACAGACATACACTACTCTAAGCTGATACAGACATACACTACTCTAAGCTGATACAGACATACACTACTCTAAGCTGATACAGACATACACTACTCTAAGCTGATACAGACATACACTACTCTAAGCTGATACAGACATACACTACTCTAAGCTGATACAGACATACACTACTCTAAGCTGATACAGACATACACTACTCTAAGCTGATACAGACATACACTACTCTAAGCTGATACAGACATACACTACTCTAAGCTGATACAGACATACACTACACTACTCTAAGCTGATCCAGACATACACTACACTACTCTAAGCTGATACAGACATACCCAACACGACTCTAAGCTGATACAGACATACCCAACACGACTCTAAGCTGATACAGACACACACTACTCTAAGCTGATACAGACATACCCAACACTACTCTAAGCTGATACAGACATGCACTACTCTAAGCTGATACAGACATACCCAACACTACTCTAAGCTGATACAGACATACCCTACACTACTCTAAGCTGATACAGACATACCCAACACTACTCTAAGCTGATACAGACATACCCTACACTACTCTAAGCTGATACAGACATACACTACACTACTCTAAGCTGATACAGACATACACTACTCTAAGCTGATACAGACATACACTACACTACTCTAAGCTGATACAGACATACACTACTCTAAGCTGATACAGACATACACTACACTACTCTAAGCTGATACAGACATACACTACACTACTCTAAGCTGATACAGACATACACTACACTACTCTAAGCTGATACAGACATACACTACACTACTCTAAGCTGATACAGACATACCCTACACTACTCTAAGCTGATACAGACATACCCAACACGACTCTAAGCTGATACAGACACACACTACTCTAAGCTGATACAGACACACACTACTCTAAGCTGATACAGACATACCCAACACTACTCTAAGCTGATACAGACATACCCAACACTACTCTAAGCTGATACAGACATACACTACACTACTCTAAGCTGATACAGACATACACTACACTACTCTAAGCTGATACAGACATACACTACACTACTCTAAGCTGATACAGACATACACTACACGACTCTAAGCTGATACAGACATACCCGACACGACTCTAAGCTGATACAGACATACCCGACACGACTCTAAGCTGATACAAACATACACGACTCTAAGCTGATACAGACATACCCGACACTACTCTAAGCTGATACAGACATACCCGACACGACTCTAAGCTGATACAGACATACCCGACACGACTCTAAGCTGATACAGACATACCCGACACTACTCTAAGCTGATACAGACATACCCGACACGACTCTAAGCTGATACAGACATACCCGACACTACTCTAAGCTGATACAGACATACCCGACACTACTCTAAGCTGATACAGACATACCCGACACTACTCTAAGCTGATACAGACATACCCGACACTACTCTAAGCTGATACAGACATACCCGACACTACTCTAAGCTGATACAGACATACCCGACACTACTCTAAGCTGATACAGACATACACTACTCTAAGCTGATACAGACATACACTACTCTAAGCTGATACAGACACACACTACTCTAAGCTGATACAGACATACACTACTCTAAGCTGATACAGACACACCGACACTACTCTAAGCTGATACAGACATACACTACACTACTCTAAGCTGATACAGACATACACTACACTACTCTAAGCTGATACAGACATACACTACACTACTCTAAGCTGATACAGACATACACTACACTACTCTAAGCTGATACAGACATACACTACACTACTCTAAGCTGATACAGACATACACTACACTACTCTAAGCTGATACAGACATACACTACTCTAAGCTGATACAGACACACCGACACTACTCTAAGCTGATACAGACATACACTACTCTAAGCTGATACAGACATACACTACTCTAAGCTGATAAAGACATACCAGACACTACTCTAAGCTGATACAGACATACCCGACACGACTCTAAGCTGATCCAGACATACACTACACTACTCTAAGCTGATACAGACATACCCAACACGACTCTAAGCTGATACAGACACACACTACTCTAAGCTGATATAGACACACACTACTCTAAGCTGATACAGACATACCCAACACGACTCTAAGCTGATACAGACATACCCGACACGACTCTAAGCTGATACAGACATACACTACTCTAAGCTGATACAGACATACACTACTCTAAGCTGATACAGACATACACTACTCTAAGCTGATACAGACATACACTACTCTAAGCTGATACAGACATACACTACTCTAAGCTGATACAGACATACCCGACACTACTCTAAGCTGATACAGACATACCCGACACTACTCTAAGCTGATACAGACATACCCGACACTACTCTAAGCTGATACAGACATACCCGACACTACTCTAAGCTGATACAGACATACCCGACACTACTCTAAGCTGATACAGACATACCCGACACTACTCTAAGCTGATACAGACATACCCGACACTACTCTAAGCTGATACAGACATACACTACTCTAAGCTGATACAGACATACACTACTCTAAGCTGATACAGACATACACTACACTACTCTAAGCTGATACAGACATACCCAACACTACTCTAAGCTGATACAGACATACCCAACACGACTCTAAGCTGATACAGACATACCCGACACTACTCTAAGCTGATACAGACACACACTACTCTAAGCTGATACAGACCTACCCAACACTACTCTAAGCTGATACAGACATACCCGACACTACTCTAAGCTGATACAGACATACCACACACTACTCTAAGCTGATACAGACATACCCAACACTACTCTAAGCTGATACAGACATGCACTACTCTAAGCTGATACAGACATACCCTACACTACTCTAAGCTGATACAGACATACACTACACTACTCTAAGCTGATACAGACATACACTACACTACTCTAAGCTGATACAGACATACACTACTCTAAGCTGATACAGACATACACTACACTACTCTAAGCTGATACAGACATACACTACACTACTCTAAGCTGATACAGACATACACTACACTACTCTAAGCTGATACAGACATACACTACACTACTCTAAGCTGATACAGACATACCCAACACGACTCTAAGCTGATACAGACACACACTACTCTAAGCTGATATAGACACACACTACTCTAAGCTGATACAGACATACCCAACACGACTCTAAGCTGATACAGACATACCCGACACGACTCTAAGCTGATACAGACATACACTACTCTAAGCTGATACAGACATACACTACTCTAAGCTGATACAGACATACACTACTCTAAGCTGATACAGACATACACTACTCTAAGCTGATACAGACATACACTACTCTAAGCTGATACAGACATACCCGACACTACTCTAAACTGATACAGACATACCCGACACTACTCTAAGCTGATACAGACATACCCGACACTACTCTAAGCTGATACAGACATACCCGACACTACTCTAAGCTGATACAGACATACCCGACACTACTCTAAGCTGATACAGACATACCCGACACTACTCTAAGCTGATACAGACATACCCGACACTACTCTAAGCTGATACAGACATACACTACTCTAAGCTGATACAGACATACACTACACTACTCTAAGCTGATACAGACATACCCAACACGACTCTAAGCTGATACAGACATACCCAACACGACTCTAAGCTGATACAGACATACCCGACACTACTCTAAGCTGATACAGACACACACTACTCTAAGCTGATACAGACATACCCGACACTACTCTAAGCTGATACAGACATACCCGACACTACTCTAAGCTGATACAGACACACACTACTCTAAGCTGATACAGACATACCCAACACTACTCTAAGCTGATACAGACATGCACTACTCTAAGCTGATACAGACATACCCAACACTACTCTAAGCTGATACAGACATACACTACTCTAAGCTGATACAGACATACCCTACACTACTCTAAGCTGATACAGACATACCCTACACTACTCTAAGCTGATACAGACATACACTACACTACTCTAAGCTGATACAGACATACACGACTCTAAGCTGATACAGACATACCCGACACTACTCTAAGCTGATACAGACATACCCGACACTACTCTAAGCTGATACAGACATACCCGACACTACTCTAAGCTGATACAGACATACCCGACACTACTCTAAGCTGATACAGACATACACTACTCTAAGCTGATACAGACATACACTACTCTAAGCTGATACAGACATACACTACACGACTCTAAGCTGATACAGACATACCCGACACTACTCTAAGCTGATACAGACATACCCGACACTACTCTAAGCTGATACAGACATACCCGACACTACTCTAAGCTGATACAGACATACACTACTCTAAGCTGATACAGACATACACTACTCTAAGCTGATACAGACATACACTACACTACTCTAAGCTGATACAGACATACCCAACACGACTCTAAGCTGATACAGACATACCCAACACGACTCTAAGCTGATACAGACATACACTACTCTAAGCTGATACAGACATACACTACACTACTCTAAGCTGATACAGACATACCCAACACGACTCTAAGCTGATACAGACATACCCAACACGACTCTAAGCTGATACAGACATACCCGACACTACTCTAAGCTGATACAGACACACACTACTCTAAGCTGATACAGACATACCCGACACTACTCTAAGCTGATACAGACACACACTACTCTAAGCTGATACAGACATACCCAACACTACTCTAAGCTGATACAGACATGCACTACTCTAAGCTGATACAGACATACCCAACACTACTCTAAGCTGATACAGACACACACTACTCTAAGCTGATACAGACATACCCAACACTACTCTAAGCTGATACAGACATGCACTACTCTAAGCTGATACAGACATACCCAACACTACTCTAAGCTGATACAGACATACACTACTCTAAGCTGATACAGACATACCCTACACTACTCTAAGCTGATACAGACATACCCTACACTACTCTAAGCTGATACAGACATACACTACACTACTCTAAGCTGATACAGACATACACGACTCTAAGCTGATACAGACATACCCGACACGACTCTAAGCTGATACAGACATACCCGACACTACTCTAAGCTGATACAGACATACCCGACACTACTCTAAGCTGATACAGACATACCCGACACTACTCTAAGCTGATACAGACATACACTACTCTAAGCTGATACAGACATACCTGACACGACTCTAAGCTGATACAGACATACCTGACACGACTCTAAGCTGATACAGACATACCCGACACTACTCTAAGCTGATACAGACATACCCTACACTACTCTAAGCTGATACAGACATACCCAACACTACTCTAAGCTGATACAGACATACCCGACACTACTCTAAGCTGATACAGACACACCCGACACTACTCTAAGCTGATACAGACACACACTACTCTAAGCTGATACAGACATACACGACTCTAAGCTGATACAGACATACCTGACACGACTCTAAGCTGATACAGACATACCCGACACTACTCTAAGCTGATACAGACATACCCTACACTACTCTAAGCTGATACAGACATACCCAACACTACTCTAAGCTGATACAGACATACCCGACACTACTCTAAGCTGATACAGACACACCCGACACTACTCTAAGCTGATACAGACACACACTACTCTAAGCTGATACAGACATACACTACTCTAAGCTGATACAGACATACACTACTCTAAGCTGATACAGACACACCGACACTACTCTAAGCTGATACAGACACACCGACACTACTCTAAGCTGATACAGACATACACTACTCTAAGCTGATACAGACATACACTACTCTAAGCTGATACAGACATACCCGACACTACTCTAAGCTGATACAGACACACCCGACACTACTCTAAGCTGATACAGACACACCCGACACGACTCTAAGCTGATACAGACACACCCGACACTACTCTAAGCTGATACAGACACACCCGACACGACTCTAAGCTGATACAGACACACCCGACACGACTCTAAGCTGATACAGACACACACTACTCTAAGCTGATACAGACACACACTACTCTAAGCTGATACAGACACACACTACTCTAAGCTGATACAGACAGACACACACTACTCTAAGCTGATACAGACATACCCGACACTACTCTAAGCTGATACAGACATACACTACTCTAAGCTGATACAGACATACACTACTCTAAGCTGATACAGACATACACTACTCTAAGCTGATACAGACATACACTACTCTAAGCTGATACAGACATACCCGACACGACTCTAAGCTGATACAGACATACCCGACACGACTCTAAGCTGATACAGACATACACTACTCTAAGCTGATACAGACATGCACTACTCTAAGCTGATACAGACACACACTACTCTAAGCTGATACAGACATACCCGACACGACTCAAGGCTGATACAGACATACCCGACACGACTCTAAGCTGATACAGACACACCCGACACGACTCTAAGCTGATACAGACATACCCGACACGACTCTAAGCTGATACAGACACCCTACGACTCCAGACACCCTACACTCTAAGCTGATACAGACATACCCAACACTACTCTAAGCTGATACAGACATACCCGACACTACTCTAAGCTGATACAGACATACCCGACACGACTCTAAGCTGATACAGACATACCCGACACGACTCTAAGCTGATACAGACATACCCGACACGACTCTAAGCTGATACAGACATACCCGACACGACTCTAAGCTGATACAGACATACCCGACACGACTCTAAGCTGATACAGACATACCCGACACGACTCTAAGCTGATACAGACATACCCGACACGACTCTAAGCTGATACAGACATACCCGACACGACTCTAAGCTGATACAGACATACCCGACACGACTCTAAGCTGATACAGACATACCCGACACGACTCTAAGCTGATACAGACATACCCGACACGACTCTAAGCTGATACAGACATACCCGACACGACTCTAAGCTGATACAGACATACACGACTCTAAGCTGATACAGACATACACTACTCTAAGCTGATACAGACATACCCGACACGACTCTAAGATGATACAGACATACCCGACACGACTCTAAGCTGATACAGACATACCCGACACGACTCTAAGCTGATACAGACATACCCGACACGACTCTAAGCTGATACAGACACACCCGACACGACTCTAAGCTGATACAGACATACCCGACACGACTCTAAGCTGATACAGACATACCCGACACGACTCTAAGCTGATACAGACATACCCGACACTACTCTAAGCTGATACAGACACACCCGACACGACTCAAGGCTGTCTTTGCCTCCAAACGTGCTTCCACAAAGTATAGACTCAGCTGTTAATATGTATGTAAATTAGATTTCTGTATTTCATGTTAAATAAATGAGCAAAAACTTCTAAACGTGTTTTCACCATGGGTTATTGTGTGTTGATTAGGAGAGGGGGAGGGGTCATGTAATCCGTTTTGAATTCAGGCTGTAACACAACCAAACGTTGAATATTTTCTGATGGCACTGTATCGGTCAGGCTCCAGTAACTACTTTGTTTTTGTGATTTGAAAGATCTTTGGTTTATTTAACATGGCTTCTTCTCTTTCCTCAGGTTTCCAAGTAACAGGATGGTGGAGACTAAATGGGAAACAGACCATTTCCGGAGTATTGTATATTTAAGTTTTTTTGTTTTTTTTGTTTTAATTATTAGTATTTTAATTTACTGTGTATGTAACATGTTTTATATTAACTCTTGTAATAATGTTCACTCTTGACTTTTTTTTTTTTTTTTGAATTGATATTTAACTTAACTTGAGACACTATCCTGAATAATGGCTCACTCAGGTGACTCAGGCTCACTCAGGTGACTCGCTGGGCCAGTAACTGATTATGTCATCTAGCCAATTGAACATTTTTAACAATATTTCAACACAAAACATTTACTGCTAATCAAATGTTCTAAAAACATGTTGTGTGTGTTAAAATGTCTTCATTACTTTCAGTCTTTTTGACAATAAACCAGGGCTTGCATACACACGTTTGTTCCTCTTCTCTCATACAGGTTGAAAACGACCTCGAGGACATGAGCACAAAATGCTTCAAAGAAGCTGTCAATATCTCTGAATAAATGTCCCCTCGGGAAGGATATAATGCCCAGTTAAAAAGCAGTGAACACCCACATCCACCATACTCAAGGAGTTGGGTTTTAAAAGTGTAACAGAGGGAAGGATATAATGCCCACTTTTTAAAAAGCAGTGAACACCCACATCCACCATACTCAGGGAGTTGGGTTTTAAAAATGCAACAGAGGGAAGGATATAATGCCCAGTTTAAAAAGCACTGAACACCCACATCTACCATACTCAAGGAGTTGGGTTTTAAAAATGCAACAGAGGGAAGGATATAATGCCCAGTTTAAAAAGCACTGAACACCCACATCTACCATACTCAAGGAGTTGGGTTTTAAAAATGCAACAGAGGGAAGGATATAATGCCCAGTTTAAAAAGCAGTGAACACCCACATCTACCATACTCAAGGAGGTGGGTTTTAAAATGCAACAGAGGGAAGGATATAATGCCCAGTTTAAAAAGCAGTGAACACCCACATCTACCATACTCAAGGAGTTGGGTTTAAAAAAAATGCAACTCGAGGGACGAGGGCTTGAAATGGAAATGCACAACTTGTATGCTACTGCAATTTATTCTAATATTTTCAATTGGAAAGTCAATGTATGACACATTGCAAACTGTTACATGTTACAAATGTGTCATTACTCCGAATACCATGGAATTACATAGGTTTGGGCACTGATCTACACTGTCAAATAAGAAAGGACAACAACCCTGAAATATCTTGCTTCGTTTGAAAATGTGGTGCAGAATGTCTTGCAAGTCCATCAGGACAGGGCAATTCACCCATTGTAGCCAAATCGGCCCAGCTGTGTGTGTGTGTGAGAGAAAGTCTTGCAGCTGGCAGCGTTAGCTTCTTCATGTTTTGTGTGATTAAGACTATTAATGCTTTGAACATGACATCAGCAGAGGTGTCTTTACAACTGAGATTAGACAAATAATGTCGTTTAAATTGCAGATTTCTGTATTGCCCCTCTGTGCCCAGATGTATAGATATATCGTTTGCTGGCGTGTATGGATTTAACTACAAATACCTTAGAACTATAGCTACTGTACATCAACTTGTGCCACAGATAGGTCGACCGGGAAACCGGTTTCTGAACAACTGGTTAAATTGTACTTGGAATAAAAAAAAAAGAGTAGTGGTGAGAGTCAATGTAGTATTGCCGTATAGAATAGTCCTTTGTGCTCACATGCCATCTTTATGCAGATAGACTTATTGCACGATATTTGCTGCTCTTCACTTGCTTTCTATCGGAGTGTTGACTACAGAAGATCCTATCAGCTGTCGTTGGATTCTTAGGAAGCGCTTTAGAGGTTTGTTTATGCAGCACTACTTTTGTGTACATCCGATATATATTTTTTTACAAAATCATGAATTAATAGTGTTTTATTTCTCGAAATCATCAGTTAACTTAATTGAATTGTCAAAACGGTTTTTAATATATGTTTAATCTTAAACTATTGGACATGATTGATGCCGAATGGCTGGAGTATTCCTCGGGTCTATTTCTTCTGGATGGCAGTGCTTCGCCTTTCTCCTCGATCCCTGCGCTTATAGCCGCCATCTTGAATTTTAATCTTTAATTTCTGAAATGTTTTTGTTTCCGACGATATATTTTTCCCGATTACAGTATCGTACCAATTCTGGATTATTATTATTTTTTTTTGTTGTTGAAGGATTATCTAATGTTCCTGCTCATCTTGGAATAAATATTTAGTGAGTATTTTTTATTTTATTTTTAAACGTTATTTGTTCAATCGGTGAATGGTCGTTGCAAGACGTCCCTGACACTTTTCTATGGGTGGAAAAATGTTTTCAGAACGTAAGTTACCTCGCTAACAACTGTGCCGTTTTTATAGTCAGCTAGTTACTGTAACAGTTGTCAGATCATGTAGATAACTACTAGTAAACATTCCAAACTCAGCCATGATAGTAAGTTACCTAGTAATAAAGAAAACAAAACGAGATATGGACGAGCTAGTCAGTTTTCCTGAACTAGCGTTAGCGATGCTAGCTAACCTCGGTTATTGGGCCTGAGCGAGTGTTTTGTCTATTTTGCTTTTTCAAAAACAGATAGTTAACGTTTAGCTACGTGTTTATCGTACATTGTTTGTATATTAGGTGTATTTAGGCTCGACTTTTGTGTTGAAAATCACTAGCTAGATTGTTTCGGTACCTATCTAAACTGGTAGATAATTAGCTAGCTATACAGATGATTTGCTTTAGCAAGTTAACACGGGTGTTTTACTCTACTGTTATTGATTAATGTTAGCTAACTAACATTACTAAACCCTGTTAACACCAAGGCATTGAAACGAATATTAGCAGTGTCGGTGAGTGAGACGTATGTCAACTTTCTGTAAATAGTTAAGTCGCTTTCAAGTTTTCAAGCCTTTCCATAAATTGTTAAGCTAATGCCCGGGCCAACCTACATAGCTATGTAACATCGCTAAATATTGTGTAATGTCCACCCTCTGACATGCAAATAGACCACATTAACGGCGAGTTGGCTATCATCAGGCCTCTGTTTGAAATGGAAAGTTGACAAACATGTATCAGTGGTGTCCTTCCGGGTTCCTCGTTGAACACTTTTCTCAAAACAGTCAACTAACTAGCGAACGTAAACTGGCACATGTGGTAACGTTTCTGACATTGATATACCCCCCTCAGAATGAGGTGTTGCACTAATTTGCCAGCTGGTTTTTGACGAGGCCCTGTCGGTACAACCGACGGTGTTGTTGTTAGCTTGTACTGACGTTACGCCGGGGCGTATTTCAGTTGCTAAGTGTTCAAGGGTGCAGCTAGCTAAACCAAATCCATTGTTCCATAAAATACATGCATGGCTTCTATTGCCCTTTAGCTTAACTTCCGATCGATATTTTATTGTTATGTGTGTGTCTGGCTGCCAAATAAGACATCATCACGCACGTCTCAAACGTACCAAATTTGAGTCGGCCAACGCGGCTTCCCCTCATTCGACCACTAAGTGGCGCTGCAGATATAATCTGAAGATTCTACACTATTTATATTTTAGATTATTATATAGATTTTTGGGGGTTGAACTCAGTCTGGGTCTCAATTTACTGTTGAGAGTTAAACTATAAATAACTTTTTTATTTGTCACATGCTTTGTAAATACAACAGGTGTAGACTAACAGTGAAATGCTTACTTCCCAACAATGCAGAGAGAAAAATATAATAATTATAGAAAGATATCAGGGTTTAACGTTTTTAGCAGGTAGGAAATATGATATTTTATATTTTCTTGTCCGAAAACTCAAGCCCCCCCCCACACACACACACGTAAGAAAGGTCTAACACAAATCAAATGCATTATGATCTATCTTCCCATAGAGCATCAGACAATGTAGACCTGTCTCAATGTAGGCCTGTTGCAGTTTCCTTAGCTTATTGATGAGCATTGAGGGCACTATAATGTTGAACACTGAGCTGTAGTCAATGAATAGCATTCTCATACAGGTGTTCCTTTTGTCCAGGTGGGAAAGGGCAGTGTGGAGTGCAATAGAGATTACATCATCTGTGGATGTGTTAGGGCGGTATGCAAATTGGAGTGGGTCTAGGGTTTCTGTGATAATGGTCGTGATGTGAGCCATGACCAGCCTTTCAAAGCACTTCATGGCTACAGATGTAGGTAATCATTTAGGCAGGTTACTTGAGCGTTCTTGGGCACAGGGACTATGGTGGTCTGCTTAAAACATGTTGGTATTACAGACTCGGGCAGGGAGAGATTGAAAAGGTCAGTGAAGACACTTGCCAGTTGGTCAGCGCATGTTCGCCGTACACGTCCTGGTAATTTGTCTGGCCTTGCAAATTTTTACCTGTTTAAAGTTCTTACTCCCATCGACTGCAGAGAGCATGATCACAGTCTTCCGGAACAGCTGGTGCTCTCATGAATGTTTCAATGTTATTTGCTTTGAAGCGAGCATAGAAGTAGTTTAGCTCGTCTGGTAAGCTCTTTTCACTGGGCAGCTCTCGGATGTGCTTCCCTTTGTAGTCTCTAATGGTTTGCAAGCCCTGCCACATCCGATGAGCATCAGAGCCGGTGTTGTACGATTCGATCTTAGTCCTGTATTGACGCTTTTCCTGTTTGATGGTTCATCAGAGGGGATAGCAGGATTTCTTATAAGCTTCCGGGTTAGAGCCGCGCTCCTTGAAAGCTCTGGCTTTTAGCTCAGTGCGGATGTTGCCTGTAATCCATGTCTTCTGGTTGGGGTATGTACAGCTGGATGTTTACATACACCTTTTAGCCAAATACATTTCAACTCTGTTTTTCACAATTCCTGACATTTAATTATAGTAAAAATAACCTGTCTTAGGTCGCTTAGGATCACCACTTTTAGTTTAAGAATGTGAAATGTCAGAATAATAGTAGAGTGATTTTATTTCAGCTTTTTATTTCTTTCATCACATTCCCAGTGGTTCAAAAGTTTACATACACTCAATTAGTATTTGGTAGCGTTGCCTTTAAATTGTTTAACTTGGGTCAAATGTTTCGGGTAGCCTTCCACAAGCTTCCCACAATAAGTTGGGTGAATTTTGGCCAGTTCAGTTCTGCCCACAAATTTTCTATAGGATTGAGGTCAGGGCTTTGTGATGGCCACTCCCAATACCTTGACGTTGTTGTCCTTAAGCCATTTTGACACAACCTTGGAAGTATGCTTGGAGTCATTGTCCATTTGGAAGACCCATTTGCGACCAAGCTGACTGATGTCCTGAGATGTTGCTTCAATATATCCACATAATTCTCCACAAATGGTATAGAGGGAAATAGTCCTATAATTCCTATAATAACTACAACTTAAAACGTCTTACCTGGGAAAAATGAAGTCTCATGTTAAAAGGAACCACCAGCTTTCATATGTTCTCATGTTCTGAGCAAGGAACTGAAACGTTAGCTTTCTTACATGGCACATATTTCACTTTTACTTTCTTCTCCAACACTTTGTTTTTGCATTATTTAAACCAAATTGAACATGTTTCATTATTTACTTGAGGCTAAATTGATTTTATTGATGTATTATATTAAGGTAAAATAAGTTCATTCAGTATTGTTGTAATTGTCATTATTACAAATAAATAAATACAAATCAGCAGCTTAATCGGTATCGGCTTTTTTGGTCCTCCAATAATCGGTATCGGCTTTTTTTGGTCCTCCAATAATCGGTATCGGCTTTTTTGGTCCTACAATAATCGGTATCGGCTTTTTTGGTCCTCCAATAATCGGTATCGGCTTTTTTTGGTTCTCCAATAATCGGTATCGGCCTTTTTGGTCCTCCAATAATCGGTATCGGCTTTTTTGGGTTCTCCAATAATCGGTATCGGCCTTTTTGGTCCTCCAATAATCGGTATCGATTTTTTTTGGTCCTCCAATAATCGGTATCGGCCTTTTTGGTCCTCCAATAATCGGTATCGGCCTTTTTGGTCCTCCAATAATCGGTATCGGCCTTTTTGGTCCTCCAATAATCGGTATCGGTGTTGAAAAATCAGAATCGGTCGACCTCTAGTTCTTATAGGCACTTTAGTATTGCTAGTGTAACAGTATACGGTGGGGCAAAAAAGTATTTAGTCAGCCACCAATTGTGCAAGTTCTCCCACTTAAAAAGATGAGAGGCCCGTAATTTTCATCATAGGTACACTTCAACTATGACAGACAAAATGAGAGAAAAAAAATCCTGAAAATCACATTGTATGAGTTTATATTAATTTATTTGCAAATTATGGTGGAAAATAAGTATTTGGCCAATAACAAAAGTTTATCTCAATACTTTGTTATATACCCTTTGTTGGCAATGACAGTGGTCAAACGTTTTCTGTAAGTCTTCAAGGTTTTCACACACTGTTGCTGGTATTTTGGCCCATTCCTCCATGCAGATCTCCTATAGAGCAGTGATGTTTTACAATAGGGCGGTATCCATTTTTCCCCAATACCTTCATACCATCCTTGGGTTTACGCTATTACCAAATGTTTGCATAAACAAGAAGACCGCCGATAGGGTGGGAATCGAGGCTTTAACTCCGCATGCTGGCAAACGAACAAACAGCATTACGTTTCTTCAAATAGAAAACACGCCACTAGTGATGTACTGGGCCGTACCCACTACCCTCTGTAGCGCCTTGTGGTCGACACCGTGGATGTACTTGGCCGCACCCACGACCCCCTGTAGCGCCTTGTGGTCGACACATGGATGTACTGGGCCGCACCCACGACCCCCTGTACGACCCCCTGTAGCGCCTTGTGGTCGACACCGTGGATGTACTGGGCCGCACCCACGACCCCCTGTAGCGCCTTGTGGTCGACACCGTGGATGTACTGGGCCGTACCCACGACCCCCTGTAGCGCCTTGTGGTCGACACCGTGGATGTACTGGGCCGTACCCACTACCCCCTGTAGCGCCTTGTGGTCGACACCGTGGATGTACTGGGCCGTACCCACTACCCCCTGTAGCGCCTTGTGGTCGACACCGTGGATGTACTGGGCCGTACCCACGACCCCCTGTAGCGCCTTGTGGTCGACACCTTGGATGTACTGGGCCGTACCCACGACCCCCTGTAGCGCCTTGTGGTCGACACCGTGGATGTACTGGGCCGTACCCACTACCCCCTGTAGCGCCTTGTGGTCGACACCGTGGATGTACTGGGCCGTACCCACTACCCCCTGTAGCGCCTTGTGGTCGACACCATGGATGTACTGGGCCGTACCCACTACCCCCTGTAGCGCCTTGTGGTCGACACCATGGATGTACTGGGCCGTACCCACTACCTACCCCCTGTAGCGCCTTGTGGTCGACACCATGGATGTACTGGGCCGCACCCACGACTCCCTGTAGCGCCTTGTGGTCGACACCATGGATGTACTGGGCCGCACCCACGACCCCCTGTAGCGCCTTGCGGTCGACACCATGGATGTACTGGGCCGTACCCACGACCCCCTGTAGCGCCTTGCGGTCGACACCGTGGATGTACTGGGCCGCACCCACGACCCCCTGTAGCGCCTTGTGGTCGACACCGTGGATGTACTGGGCCGTACCCACGACCCCCTGTAGCGCCTTGTGGTCGACACCGTGGATGTACTGGGCCGTACCCACTACCCCCTGTAGCGCCTTGTGGTCGACACCATGGATGTACTGGGCCGTACCCACTACCTACCCCCTGTAGCGCCTTGTGGTCGACACCGTGGATGTACTGGGCCGCACCCACGACCCCCCTGTAGCGCCTTGTGGTCGACACCTTGGATGTACTGGGCCGCACCACGACCCCCTGTAGTGCCTTGTGGTCGTGGATGTACTGGGCCGTTACCCACTACCCCTGTAGCGCCAGTGATGACACCGTGGATGTACTGGGCCGTACCCACTACCCCTGGCGCCTTGTGGTTGACACCATGGATGTACTGGGCCGTACCCACTACCTACCCCCTGTAGCGCCTTGTGGTCGACACCATGGATGTACTGGGCCGTACCCACTACCTACCCCTGAGCGCCTGTGGTCGACACCATGGATGTACTGGGCCGCACCCCGACTCCCTGTAGCGCCTTGTGGGCGTGTGGGCACCATCTGTACTGTAGCCGCACCACGGCCCCTGTAGCGCCTTGCGGCTCGACACCATGGATGTACTGGGCCGTACCCACGACCCCCTGTAGCGCCTTGCGGTCGACACCATGGATGTACTGGGCCGTACCCACTACCCCCTGTAGCGCCTTGCGGTCGACACCATGGATGTACTGGGCCTACCCACTACCCCCTGTGTCGCGCCTTGTGACACCATGGATGTACTGGGCCGTACCCACTACCCCTGTAGCGCCTTGTGGTCGACACCATGGATGTACTGGGCCGCACCCACGACCCCCTGTAGCGCCTTGTGGTCGACACCATGGATGTACTGGGCCGCTGTCCAACTTTTCATTATGTAATCCCAAAATGTTTACTGCATATGTGTGCAATAAAATGACTCACCCGGGGATATGGCCGATGCTCTTCACTGGTGCTTAGGAGATGGGCTGTAAGGCCTACTGTTGTTCCCATCTATTAAGTTTAGAACTAAACGATAGGTTTCGTCTTTTCATTTTCTTCTCTTTTAAAACAGTAGCTTTCCAAACTAGGTTTTCCCGACACTGAATTGATAAATGTTGCGATATGCCTGGCTGGGCCGTCTTCTACTTTACACTGACTGTCACAACTCAATCATCTATTAGGGTATTTACCAAGCGGCCTGCCTTTCCTTCCAACTGTAGGCAATGTGATTTAAAATATATTCATTACGGCTAGGGGAAGTTAATGACCCTCTGTGGCCAAATCATGCTTTAGTAGCTTATATGAATGATTCGATTTAGTTCTGTACAGCCTAATTAGCCTACTCCTGTCTATGTAATTTTGGCAATTTAATTCAATTTACTCCCCGTTTTGAATTGTCCTGTAGCTTAGCAACCGCTTCATCGGACCACTTCCGTCACCGGTACTTCCCGTTTTGAATTGTCCTGTAGCTTAGCAACCGCTTCATCGGACCACTTCCGTCACCGGTACTTCCTGTTTTGAATTGTCCTGTAGCTTAGCAACCGCTTCATCGGACCACTTCCGTCACTGGTACTTCCTGTTTAGAATTTTTACTTGTAAGCAGGAATCAGAAGGATATCGTTATGGTCATATTTGGCCAAATGGTGGGTGAGGGAGAGCTTTGTATGTGTTTCTGTGTGGAGGAGATCAAGTCGCCTCTAGTTGCACAGGGGGACATGTTGCAGCGTCACCTCACCAAATACACAAGTTGCAATTTATAAATGTGGTTGTGCATCAGCAGTTTCTCTCATCATTCACTGACAGTCACTCAATTAGCCCTTGTCAGCAAAAAAAAAACTATATTAGTAAGTTCGTCTAGCGGCTAGCTATCTAAACTTGTCGTAGTCATGGTTGAATTACCGACCACTTTTGATTTTTAGTTTCTCTCTCTCACTCAAATATCATATTAAAAACTGCAAACATTTCTCTCCACCATATGGGAAAATGTGTAGATTTGCAGGAAATGAGCTGTGAAACTGCATGGTTTTGTTTCTGCCCTATTGGCAAAATCAGTATAATTGCATGAAGTTATAAAATTGCTAAATCTTTTCTTCGCCCCATGGCAAAATGTGTAGAATGGCAGGAAATGAATTATAAAACATTTTCTTCTCTGCTGTCCGGTGAGGAGGAGCCCCCCTCCTCCTCACCGGACAGCAGAGAAGAAAATGTTTGGGGACTAAAAGTGATTTGCTCGCAAGGTGGGGGGCAACAATTTCTCGTAGGGGCCCCAAAATGCTAGGGCTGGCTCGGACTTAAAATATGGGTACGCAAGCACTTTGATCGGGCCCATACCCATCTCTTCAGGGTGGAGACCATGTCTTCAGTATGACTGGATGATGTAATGAGATGGTGTGTGTGTGGTCTCTAACCCGGCCTTCATCCATTCCTCTTCCCACCCCAGGTGACAGCCCCTAGCTTCCAGTCTTCCCCACTCTGAGTGCTCCCTCAACTCAGAGACTCAATGCAACTGGACCAGGGGGCTTATGGGTATGAAGTGGCTGGGCCAATCCAAGAGCATGGTGTTGAATGGCAGCAGGTACTCTACCAGTGAGCAGCAGCCCGTGAGCCAGAGCCAGACCCGCTCCCAGCAGCAGCTACACCCACAGAGGAGCTCTCTCCGACCAGGGACTGGCAGCAGGAGATGTAGCCGCCGTGAGTACTGGGACTGGGAATATATTCTATCATATCTGGGTCATATTCATAAGTGTACACTGTATCAAAACATTTTACAATGGGAAAACATTTTGCAGCAAAAAACAGAGTTTCTTATTGGACACGTTCAGGTAATCCTGTCCCATTTTCAGTCCGTTGGCCTCAGTTTGTTTCCTCGTGAATGACCCTGGGCCTAGTTCAGTTAGGACACAACATTTTGAAACGGAGCCGTAGGCCTACTGTGTACTTGATACTGTCCAATAACAGCACAGGTTTTAGCTTTCTGTTGCAAAATGTTTCGCTATGGAATGACCCACTTATCCTAACCTTAACCAATAGTGGGGAAAATGCAACAAGATTAGCTTCTTGGGAGCAGTTCCCAACCTTTTTCCGTTCCCGGGGAACACCAAATCACTGTCAAAAGCTCCACCATTCACGGAACCATTTTAACCTCTCTTGGGTAGGGGGCAGTATTTTCACGTCCGGATGAAAAGCGTGCCCAAAGTAAACTGCCTGTTACTCAGGCCCAGAGGCTAGGATATGCATATAATTGGTAGATTTGGAAAGAAAACACTCTAAAGTTTCGAACACCGTTAAAATGATGTCTGTGAGGATAATAGAACTGATATGGCAGGCGAAACCCTGAGGACACCCCCTAAAAAAAAAAAGTTCAGCCTACCACTGTTTTCAATGGCTGTCACTTTTATTATAAGGCGACGTCCTCGCAGATTGTTAACATCTAGTGGAAGCCCTAGGAACTGCTGGTTTTTGGAAAAATGAGCCAGAAA
>NW_025745360.1:414729-447697 GCF_021184085.1 Oncorhynchus gorbuscha | reverse complement strand
AGACAGCCCTTACTGAGTAGTGCTCCTCCCCTAGAGTCTGATACTGTCACAGTAGACAGCCCTTACTGAGTAGTGCTCCTCCCTAGAGTCTGATACTGTCACAGTAGACAGCCCTTACTGAGTAGTGCTCCTCCTAGAGTCTGATACTGTCACAGTAGACAGCCCTTACTGAGTAGTGCTCCTCCTCCCTAGAGTCTGATACTGTCACAGTAGACAGCCCTTACTGAGTAGTGCTCCTCCCTAGAGTCTGATACTGTCACAGTAGACAGCCCTTACTGAGTAGTGCTCCTCCCTAGAGTCTGATACTGTCACAGTAGACAGCCCTTACTGAGTAGTGCTCCTCCATAGAGTCTGATACTGTCACAGTAGACAGCCCTTACTGAGTAGGGCTCCTCCTCCATAGAGTCTTATACTGTCACAGTAGACAGCCCTTACTGAGTAGGGCTCCTCCATAGAGTCTGATGGAGATCCTGGTGGTCCTGAGTTCAAACACTACTGACTTAAAGCCCTCTGAGTAGTGCTCCTCCATAGAGCTGACTGAGGGCTCCTCCTCCATAGAGTCTTATACTGGGAACACTAGAGCCTCCATAGAGACAGATCCAGGGAGGCTCAAACACAAAGAGAGAGAGACTGGGGAGAAGAGACAGGTGGGAGAGAGAGGAAGAGGGGAAAGAGGTGGGAGAGAGAGGAAGAGGGGAAAGAGGTGGGAGAGAGGGAGAGGGGAAAGAGGTGGGAGAGAGAGGGAGAGAGGGGAAAGAGGTGGGAGAGAGGGGAAAGAGGTGGGAGAGAGGGAGGGAGAGATGGAGAGAGAGAGAGGGGATAGAGGTGGGAGAGAGAGGAAGAGGGGAAAGAGGTGGGAGAGAGAGGAAGAGGGGAAAGAGGTGGGAGCGAGAGGAAGAGGGGAAAGAGGTGGGAGAGAGAGAGAGCACAAGAGAGTAGGAGAGGGAGGGGAGCGAGGGGGAGAGAGAGGTGGGAGAGCGCAAGAGTGGGAGAGAGAGATTTGATTTGAGAGAGGGAGAGAGAGAGAGAGAGAGAGAGAGAGAGAGAGAGAGAGAGAGAGAGAGAGGAAGAAAGAGAGCGCAGGAGAGCGAGAGAGAGAAAGGGAGGAGAGAGAGAGAGGTGGGAGAGAGAAGAAGAGCTCAGTGTTACATATGCTGTAAAATAATAATAACAACATGGTATAATAAGGCTTTTGATAGAACCAGAGACACTTGACAACCCATACAGCAGTAGTGTCTTCTGTCCTGGTTCTGGGTTCAACGGGGTTACAGGCTCCTCCCCCCCCAACCAGGTAACAACACTCCTGATTCAACTAAACAACAAGCCCTTGATATGTTAAATCAGATGTGTTGTTGTTAGTGTGGGGCTGGAGAACAAGCCTGCACACCCTGTCCATTCCCCAGGACCAAGATGGAACCATGAGGTCAAAGGAATTGGACTGGGAGATTTCTATACAGTACAGCAGAGGTCAAGCTAAGTGCAGTTGACTAATGGACAGGACTTACCATTAAGGCTATGGTTGAGTCCAGTTGACTAGTGTACACTACTTACTATTAAGGCTATGGTTTAGTCCAGTTGACTAGTGTACACTACTTACTATTAAGGCTATGGTTTAGTCCAGTTGACTAGTGTACACTACTTACTATTAAGGCTATGGTTTAGTCCAGTTGACTAGTGCACACTACTTACTATTAAGGCTATGGTTTAGTCCAGTTGACTAATGTACACTACTTACTATTAAGGCTATGGTTGTGAACAGAACAGCAGACATGAGAATCCATATCCTAGAAAGAAAACACAGAAGAAAGACATAAATACATTGTATTGATCAGAAACACAGGAGAGGAATAAACATAGATATTGATCATCAGAATCACACGAGACAGAGCTCAGAGAACAATGGGATCCGTTGGGCCATTCAGGATGCAGACAGGAGAGAGACTGATCCAGTTGCCTGTACTTCCTCCTGTATTCTCCCACAGTACAACTATCATATCAAATAGGAAGGAAGTAACTGCTGAATATTCTGATGGTTCTATACGGATTCTATATTCTGTTGATGGTTCTATACGGATTCTATATTCTGTTGATGGTTCTATACGGATTCTATATTCTGTTGATGGTTCTATACGGATTCTATATTCTGTTGATGGTTCTATACGGATTCTATATTCTGCTGATGGTTCTATACGGATTCTATATTCTGTTGATGGTTCTATACGGATTCTACATTCTGTTGATGGTTCTATACGGATTCTACATTCTGTTGATGGTTCTATACGGATTCTACATTCTGTTGATGGTTCTACACGGATTCTATATTCTGTTGATGGTTGTATGAGGATCCTATATTCTGTTGATGGTTCTATAAGGATTCTACATTATGTTGATGGTTCTATAAGGATTCTATATTCTGTCTGATGGTTCTATAAGGATTCTATATTCTGTTGATGGTTCTATAAGGATTCTATATTCTGCTGATGGTTCTATACCGATTCTATATTCTGTTGATGGTTCTATACGGATTCTACATTCTGTTGATGGTTCTATACGGATTCTACATTCTGTTGATGGTTCTATACGGATTCTACATTCTGTTGATGGTTCTACACGGATTCTATATTCTGTTGATGGTTGTATGAGGATCCTATATTCTGTTGATGGTTCTATAAGGATCCTATATTCTATTGATGGTTGTATGAGGATTCTATATTCTGTTGATGGTTCTATAAGGATTCTATATTCTGTTGATGGTTCTATAAGGATTCTATATTCTGTCTGATGGTTCTATAAGGATTCTATATTCTGTCTGATGGTTCTATGAGGATCCTATATTCTGTTGATGGTTCTATTGGGATTCTATATTCTGTTGATGGTTCTATAAGGATCCTATATTCTGTTGATGGTTGTATGAGGATCCTATATTCTGTTGATGGTTCTATAAAGATCCTATATTCTGTTGATGGTTGTATGAGGATCCTATATTCTGTTGATGGTTCTATAAGGATCCTATATTCTGTTGATGGTTGTATGAGGATCCTATATTCTGTTGATGGTTCTATAAAGATCCTATATTCTGTTGATGGTTGTATGAGGATCCTATATTCTGTTGATGGTTCTATAAGGATCCTATATTCTGTTGATGGTTCTATAAGGATCCTATATTCTGTTGATGGTTGTATGAGGATCCTATATTCTGTTGATGGTTCTATAAAGATCCTATATTCTGTTGATGGTTGTATGAGGACCCTATAGTCTGTTGATGGTTCTATAAGGATCCTATATTCTGTTGATGGTGTTATAAAGATCCTATTCTCTTCACACTACAACAACCATATGAAAGGGCCTACTGGTAGTAGAGAATGATTTGGGACACAGCTGGTGAGAAGGAACTAAATGAGAGAGTAAATCTAATGTCTGCAACCTGTCTGTATAATGAATCTTCTATAAAGATCACAACACCTTTTTATGTCTGGCAGCTGAGAACAGTAAACACTGGCCGCATCCCAAATGGAATCCTATACCCTACATAGCCCCTTTGGGTCCAGGTCTGAAGTAGTGCACTATATATAGGGAATAGGGTGGCATTGGGCCTGGAGTCAGTGGACATTCATTTTCTTTTCATGTCCTGCTTCTCCATCACTCAAGCTTTGATGTGTACACTTTCCATTACCTTAGTAGGGGGGGGGGGGTGTGTACGGCCGGCGAGACTTTAAAAACAATGTATTAAATAAGATTATATATGAGATAATTTTGGCCTAAAATGACTCATTCCATGATATACAAACATCCTCCAATAGATGGCGCTGTAGCCTGGTAACGTGCACTGTATTTCAGCCTACAGTCAGATTCAGAATGCGCTCAGTCATCGTGGCCACTTCATTGCTTGACGACTTTTCATGTGAAAAATAAGTGCTGCGAAAATTGAACTCTGAATGTTGTTTATTTAAAGAAAAATGGACAGCAACATTTTTAAAATATTTTTTAAAACTAATATTGGACATAAGGCGGTATATGTCTGATATGCCAAGAAAGTGTTGCCGTTTTTAAGGAATATAATCTCAAATTGCCATTTTTCAAGCAAGCATGCTAATAACTACGCTAGCTGTCCTCTCAGGAAAAGGCAAATGCTTCAAAACTAGCCACAAACTTAAAAGCCCAACAAAATCCATTTACTTAAACGGTACTCTACTCCAGCCTCCGTAATTAAGGCAACCTACGTAGCGGCACATACAAATATAGTATAGCAAACCTTTTACTGAAGGGGAGTCTGTGGTAGAGACTGCTGGTCTAATTTTGTCCTGAGAGAAAAAGCCAATTTGAGAAAATGAGTTTATCACTCAGAACCATCACCAGGCGGAAGAACTCATCTCCGAGTTGAAGAAAGAAAAGCAGAAGGCTTTGATGAGATATGTATGAGAGTAGTGAGATCAGAGACACCGCTCCACTTAACACGTTCCTCAGTAAACGAGAACTTTTGAGGTAACAAGAGGAACTTCTTGTGATGGAATCAATGACGGGAACAACCAGGGGGCTCTGATTTATATGACAAAGTGTCTAGTCTGCAAGGGGGGGGATGAATCTACCGTGGAGAAAACTAACAAACGACAAAACAGATGGAGCACCAAATCTAACCGGTAAAAACATTGGGCTACTAAAAAGATTATAAAGGACAAAAGTAAAAGAAGAAATATTGATATTTCTTCACTGTATTATTTGTCAGGAAGCACCTGTGTAAAAGTCTGTTGAAGCTGGAAAATGCTGTCAAAGTGGTTGTAAAACTTGGCAACTTTATACAGCAAGGAGGCTTATCCATCATCAGTTCAACTTTATACAGCAAGGAGGCTTATCCATCATCAGTTCAACTTTATACAGGCAAGGAGGCTTATCCATCATCAGTTCAACTTTATACAGGCAAGGAGGCTTATCCATCATCAGTTCAACTTTATACAGCAAGGAGGCTTATCCATCAGTTCAACTTTATACAGCAAGGAGACTTATCCATCATCAGTTCAACTTTATACAGGCAAGGAGACTTATCCATCATCAGTTCAACTTTATACAGGCAAGGAGGCTTATCCATCATCAGTTCAACTTTATACAGCAAGGAGACTTATCCATCATCAGTTCAACTTTATACAGGCAAGGAGACTTATCCATCATCAGTTCAACTTTATACAGGCAAGGAGGCTTATCCATCATCAGTTCAACTTTATACAGGCAAGGAGACTTATCCATCAGTTCAACTTTATACAGGCAAGGAGACTTATCCATCATCAGTTCAACTTTATACAGCAAGGAGACTTATCCATCATCAGTTCAACTTTATACAGCAAGGAGACTTATCCATCATCAGTTCAACTTTATACAGGCAGGAGACTTATCCATCAGTTCAACTTTATACAGCAAGGAGACTTATCCATCAGTTCAACTTTATACAGGCAAGGAGACTTATCCATCATCAGTTCAACTTTATACAGGCAAGGAGACTTATCCATCAGTTCAACTTTATACAGGCAAGGAGACTTATCCATCATCAGTTCAACTTTATACAGCAAGGAGGCTTATCCATCAGTTCAACTTTATACAGCAAGGAGGCTTATCCATCAGTTCAACTTTATACAGCAAGGAGGCTTATCCATCAGTTCAACTTTATACAGCAAGGAGACTTATCCATCATCAGTTCAACTTTATACAGCAAGGAGACTTATCCATCATCAGTTCAACTTTATACAGGCAAGGAGACTTATCCATCAGTTCAACTTTATACAGGCAAGGAGACTTATCCATCATCAGTTCAACTTTATACAGCAAGGAGACTTATCCATCATCAGTTCAACTTTATACAGCAAGGAGACTTATCCATCATCAGTTCAACTTTATACAGCAAGGAGACTTATCCATCATCAGTTCAACTTTATACAGCAAGGAGACTTATCCATCATCAGTTCAACTTTATACAGCAAGGAGACTTATCCATCATCAGTTCACCTTTATACAGCAAGGAGACTTATCCATCATCAGTTCAACTTTATACAGCAAGGAGGCTTATCCATCATCAGTTCAACTTTATACAGCAAGGAGACTTATCCATCAGTTCAACTTTATACAGCAAGGAGACTTATCCATCAGTTAAACTTTATACAGCAAGGAGACTTATCCATCATCAGTTCAACTTTATACAGCAAGGAGACTTATCCATCATCAGTTCATTCAGCTGCTCAATGACACCGAGGCAGAGCACCAGGACTTGTTGTACCATTGGAAGCCTGGGAAAAGTATTTCACTGTGTGGGAAGTGAGAGGGGAGACTTCAGTATGTTCCTTGATGCGGTTGGTGAAGCTGACGACGTCTCCGAGTCGAAAGACTCCGACTGGGCGTCTTTTCTGTCGTTGTGGACATACTAGGGGGGGGGCATCTAAAACATCTGAATGTGAAACTGCAGGGGGACACTGTGTGTGTTTGGGTGCTTCAACTGTATTCCAATGTGAAAGAATTCAAGACCAAACTTATGTTGTTCTCCAGACACGAGGATCCGGTCTCTCGCTCATTTTCCGACACTGGCCGCGCACTGAACGCTCCCACATCGCAGAGCTTGCATCATGTCTGTCCACAGTGAGAAAGCACCATCAAATCAACTATTATGTGTCACACACGCTGAATACAACAGGTGTAGTAGACATAACAGTGAAATGCTGAATACAACAGGTGTAGTAGACCTTCCAGTTAAATGATGAATACAACAGGTGTAGTAGACCTCACAGTGAAATGCTGAATACAACAGGTGTAGTAGACCTTACAGTGAAATGATGAATACAACAGGTGTAGTAGACCTCACAGTGAAATGCTGAATACAACAGGTGTAGTAGACCTCACAGTGAAATGCTGAATACAACAGGTGTAGAACAACGCTTTAAGAAGTGTTTTAAAAAGTGTTAAGTAACAAATAAATAGCTTAAAAGAAATGGAAAATAAAAGTTACAACGAATTCAACAGCGGCAGTAAAATAACAATGTGGAGGCTATATACAGGGTATTACGGTACAGAGTCAATGTGGAGGCTATATACAGGGTATTACGGTACAGAGTCAATGTGGAGGCTATATACAGGGTATTACGGTACAGAGTCAATATGGAGGCTATATACAGGGTATTACGGTACAGAGTCAATGAGGAGGCTATATACAGGGTATTACGGTACAGAGTCAATGTGGAGGCTATATACAGGGTATTACGGTACAGAGTCAATGTGGAGGCTATATACAGGGTATTACGGTACAGAGTCAATGTGGAGGCTATATACAGGGGGTACCAGTACAGAGTCAATGTGGAGGCTATATACAGGGTGTTACGGTACAGAGTCAATGTGGAGGCTATATACAGGGTATTACGGTACAGAGTCAATGTGGAGGCTATATACAGGGGGTACCGGTACAGAGTCAATGTGGAGGCTATATACAGGGTATTACGGTACAGAGTCAGTGTGGAGGCTATATACAGAGTCAATGTAGGTGTTACGGTACAGAGTCAATGTGGAGGCTATATACAGGATGTTACGGTACAGAGTCAATGTGGAGGCTATATACAGGGTGTTACGGAACAGAGTCAATGTGGAGGCTATATACAGGGTGTTACGGTACAGAGTCAATGTGGAGGCTATATACAGGGGGTACCGGTACAGAGTCAATGTGGAGGCTATATACAGGGGGTACCGGTACAGAGTCAATGTGGAGGCTATATACAGGGGGTACCGGAACAGAGTCAATGTGGAGGCTATATACAGGGGGTACCGGTACAGAGTCAATGTGGAGGCTATATACAAGGTGTTACGGTACAGAGTCAATGTGGAGGCTATATACAGGGTGTTACGGTACAGAGTCAATGTGGTGGCTATATACAGGGTGTTACGGTACAGAGTCAATGTGGAGGCTATATACAGGGTGTTACGGTACAGAGTCAATGTGGAGGCTATATACAGGGGGTACCGGTACAGAGTCAATGTGGAGGCTATATACAGGGGGTACCGGTACAGAGTCAATGTGGAGGCTATATACAGGGGTACCGGTACAGAGTCAATGTGGAGGCTATATACAGGGTGTTACGGTACAGAGTCAATGTGGAGGCTATATACAGGGTGTTACGGTACAGAGTCAATGTGGAGGCTATATACAGGGTGTTACGGTACAGAGTCAATGTGGAGGCTATATACAGGGTATTACGGTACAGAGTCAATGTGGAGGCTATATACAGGGTATTACGGTACAGAGTCAATGTGGAGGCTATATACAGGGTGTTACGGTACAGAGTCAATGTGGAGGCTATATACAGGGGGTACCGGTACAGAGTCAATGTGGAGGCTATATACAGGGGGTACCGGTACAGAGTCAATGTGGAGGCTATATACAGGGGGTACCGGTACAGAATCAATGTGGAGGCTATATACAGGGTGTTACGGTACAGAGTCAATGTGGAGTCTATATACAGGGTGTTACGGTACAGAGTCAATGTGGAGGCTATATACAGGGTGTTACGGTACAGAGTCAATGTGGAGGCTATTTACAGGGTGTTACGGTACAGAGTCAATGTGGAGGCTATATACAGGGTATTACGGTACAGAGTCAATGTGGAGGCTATATACAGGGGGTACCGGAACAGAGTCAATGTGGAGGCTATATACAGGGGGTAGCAGTACAGAGTCAATGTGGAGGCTATATACAGGGTGTTACGGTACAGAGTCAATGTGGAGGCTATATAGAGGGTATTACGGTACAGAGTCAATGTGGAGGCTATATACAGGGTATTACGGTACAGAGTCAATGTGGAGGCTATATACAGGGTATTACGGTACAGAGTCAATGTGGAGGCTATATACAGGGTATTACGGTACAGAGTCAATGTGGAGGCTATATACAGGGTATTACGGTACAGAGTCAATGTGGAGGCTATATAGAGGGTGTTACGGTACAGAGTCAATGTGGAGGCTATATACAGGGTGTTACGGTACAGAGTCAATGTGGAGGCTATATACAGGGTGTTACGGTTCAGAGTCAATGTGGAGGCTATATACAGGGTGTTACGGTACAGAGTCAATGTGGAGGCTATATACAGGGTGTTACGGTACAGAGTCAATGTGGAGGCTATATACAGGGTGTTACGGTACAGAGTCAATGTGGAGGCTATATACAGGGGGTACCGAAACAGAGTCAATGTGGAGGCTATATACAGGGTGTTACGGTACAGAGTCAATGTGGAGGCTATATACAGGGGGTACCGGTACAGAGTCAATGTGGAGGCTATATACAGGGTGTTACGGTACAGAGTCAATGTGGAGGCTATATACAGGGGGTACCGGTACAGAGTCAATGTGGAGGCTATATACAGGGGGTACCGGAACAGAGTCAATGTGCGGGGGGGCACCGGTTAGTTGAGATAATTGAGGTAATATGTACATGTAGGTAGAGTTATTAAAGTGACTATGCATAGATAATAAACAGAGAGTAGCAGCAGCGTAAAAGAGGGGTCTGAGTAGCCCTTAGATTAGCTGTTCAGGAATCTTATGGCTCGGGGGTAGAAGCTGTTAAGCCTCTTGGACCTAGACTTGGTGCTCCAGTACCGCTTGCCGTGCGGCAGCAGAGAGAACATTCCATAACTAGGGTGCCAAATCTTTTCAGTCACCTGATGGGGAATAGGTTTTGTTATGCCCTCTTCAAAACTGTCTTGGTGTGCTTGGACCATGTTAGTTTGTTGGTGATGTGGACACCAAGGAACTTGAAGCTCTCAACCTGTTCCACTGCAGCCCCGTCGATGAGAATGGGGGCGTGGCTCGGTCCTCCTTTTCCTGTCGTCCACAATCATCTCCTTTGTTTTGATCACATTGAGGGAGAGGTTGTTGTCCTGGCACCACACGGCCAGGTCTCTGACCTCCTCCCTATAGACTGTCTCATCGTTGTTGGTGACCAGGCCTACCACTGTTGTTGTCCCGGCACCACACGGCCAGGTCTCTGACCTCCTCCCTATAGGCTATACACTTCATTACCTTAGACTATACCACTATACACTTCATTACCTTAGACTATACACTTCATTACCTTAGACTATACCACTATACCACTTCATTACCTTAGACTATACCACTTCATTACCTTAGACTATACACTTCATTACCTTAGACTATACACCATTACCTTAGACTATACCACTATACCACTTCATTACCTTAGACTATACCACTATACACTTCATTACCTTAGACTATACACTTCATTACCTTAGACTATACCACTTCATTACCTTAGACTATACCACTTCATTACCTTAGACTATACCACTTCATTACCTTAGACTATACCCACTTCATTACCTTAGACTATACCACTATACCACTTCATTACCTTAGACTATACCACTATACACTTCATTACCTTAGACTATACCACTATACCACTTCATTACCTTAGACTATACCACTATACACTTCATTACCTTAGACTATACCACTATTACCTTAGACTATACCACTTCATTACCTTAGACTATACCACTATACCACTTCATTACCTTAGACTATACCACTTCATTACCTTAGACTATACCACTATACCACTATATTACCTTAGACTATACCACTATACCACTTCATTACCTTAGACTATACCACTATACACTTCATTACCTTAGACTATACCACTATACCACTTCATTACCTTAGACTATACCACTATACCACTTCATTACCTTAGACTATACCACTATACCATTACCTTAGACTATACCACCACTTCATTACCTTAGACTATACCACTATACACTTCATTACCTTAGACTATACCACTATACCACTTCATTACCTTAGACTATACCACTTCATTACCTTAGACTATACCACTTCATTACCTTAGACTATACCACTTCATTACCTTAGACTATACCACTTCATTACCTTAGACTATACCACTTCATTACCTTAGACTATACCACTTCATTACCTTAGACTATACCACTTCATTACCTTAGACTATACCACTTCATTACCTTAGACTATACCACTATACCACTTCATTACCTTAGACTATACCACTATACACTTCATTACCTTAGACTATACCACTATACCACTTCATTACCTTAGACTATACCACTTCATTACCTTAGACTATACCACTTCATTACCTTAGACTATACCACTTCATTACCTTAGACTATACCACTTCATTACCTTAGACTATACCACTTCATTACCTTAGACTATACCACTATACCACTATATTACCTTAGACTATACCACTATACACTTCATTACCTTAGACTATACCACTATACACTTCATTACCTTAGACTATACCACTATACCACTTCATTACCTTAGACTATACCACTATACCACTTCATTACCTTAGACCATAACACTGTAATAAAACACACTACATTACCTTAGACCATAACACTATGATCAATACACTTCGGGGGGGGGGGGGGGGCTGATCCTAGATCAGGAATCTTACTCTGAGATGTTTGATATATACAATCTCTGTTCTGACCTGAGGACCAATGACTGCAGTAGATCAGGAATCTTACTCTGAGATGTTTGTTATATACAATCTCCGGTCTTACCTGAGGCCTATTGGCTCTCGTACGCCAAACCTCATCTGATTTCCGAGCATCTGACTGATCTGTAAGATGAATAGAAAACACAATACATCTACATTTAATAAACCATTTAAACATTCTACAAGCAAAGGGACTCATAAGCCCAACGTCAGGCACTTGGTGACAACCGTATCAGTTGAAAGTGCTATACAAATATACACTGATTGATGGACTTGCCTTTAACATCGGCAACAAACAGTAATCCCACTGTTATCTCTTCACTATTCAATATCCCTTTCAGCTCACGTCAACAGGGTGGAACCCCAGCTAGTAAGGGTCAGGGTTCAGCTGGAGAGACAGAGACAGTAACAGAGACAGAGTAACACAGACAGAGTAACAGAGAGAGTAACGGAGGCAGAGTAACACAAACACAGGCAGAGAAACACAGGCAGAGAGGCAGAGTAACAGAGAAACACAGGCAGAGAGGCAGAGTAACAGAGAAACACAGGCAGAGTAACAGAGAAACACAGGCAGAGTAACAGAGAAACACAGGCAGGGTAACACAGGCAGAGAGGCAGAGTAACAGAGAAACACAGGCAGAGAAACACAGGCAGAGAGGCAGAGTAACAGAGAAACACAGGCAGAGAAACAGAGAAACACAGGCAGGGTAACACAGGCAGAGTAAGAGAGAAACACAGGCAGAGTAACAGAGAAACACAGGCAGAGTAACAGGTCCCCTCCACCCATGGTACAATCTAATAGACCTGGTACAGGTCCCCTCCAACCCCTGGTACAATCTAATAGACCTGGTACAGGTCCCCTCCACCCATGGTACAATCTAATAGACCTGGTACAGGTCCCCTCCACCCATGGTACAATCTAATAGACCTGGTACAGGTCCCCTCCACCCATGGTACAATCTAATAGACCTGGTACAGGTCCCCTCCAACCCCTGGTACAATCTAATAGACCTGGTACAGGTCACCTCCAACCCCTGGTACAATCTAATAGACCTGGTACAGGTCACCTCCAACCCCTGGTACAATCTAATAGACCTGGTACAGGTCACCTCCACCCCTGGTACAATCTAATAGACCTGGTACAGGTCACCTCCAACCCCTGGTACAATCTAATAGACCTGGTTCAGGTCACCTCCACCCCTGGTACAATCTAATAGACCTGGTACAGGTCCCCTCCAACCCCTGGTACAATCTAATAGACCTGGTACAGGTCCCCTCCACCCATGGTACAATCTAATAGACCTGGTACAGGTCCCCTCCAACCCCTGGTACAATCTAATAGACCTGGTTCAGGTCACCTCAAACCATGGTACAATCGAATACAACTGGTTCCTGCTGTCTTCGTCCCCTGGTCTGCTCTACCCTTTAAAACAATAGACCTAGTACAGGTACTGGTCTGCTCTACCCTTTAAAACAATGATCGTTTTAACCATGTTTTGAGTCTATACAGCGTTTGTTTACATTAACTTTGTCTACCAACATTGGAGTAAAACAAGCTTGTATTTTGGGTTGAACTTTGGGCTGATGAGGCATTTATAAAAGTCATTAACAACGGGTACATGTCATTAACAACGGGTACATGTCATTAACAACGGGCACATGTCATTAACAACGGGCACATGTCATTAACAACGGGTACATGTCATTAACAACGGGCACATGTCATTAACAACGGGCACATGTCATTAACAACGGGTACATGTCATTAACAACGGGTACATGTCATTAACAACGGGCACATGTCATTAACAACGGGCACATGTCATTAACAACGGGTACATGTCATTAACAACGGGTACATGTCATTAACAACGGGTACATGTCATTAACAACGGGCACATGTCATTAACAACGGGCACATGTCATTAACAACGGGTACATGTCAGTAACAACGGGTACATGTCAGTAACAACGGGTACATGTCATTAACAACGGGTACATGTCATTAACAACGGGCACATGTCATTAACAACGGGCACATGTCATTAACAACGGGCACATGTCATTAACAATGGGTACATGTCATTAACAACGGGTACATGTCATTAACAACGGGCACATGTCATTAACAATGGGTACATGTCATTAACAATGGGTACATGTCATTAACAACGGGTACATGTCATTAACAACGGGTACATGTCAGTAATGTATACGTTCACAATGGATGTAGCAACACTATTGAAAGTCAGGTCCAAAACCCCCAGCATGCATCTCTATCCGACTGGGCTAAATCACTTATTTCGTCAATCTTCTCCTCCCATTTCCTCCATAATGTTTATTTCCAGATTGGTGCCTGATTTAACTCTGATATCAGGGTTCAGATAATTTCTCAAGAGCCACGCGAGGAGATTCAGACACAGTAGACGGAGGGATCCAGGATTGACGCGATAGACTCACAATAGGTTGTGAGGCTGAGAGAGAAAATAGTGAACAGGAAGTGGCACAAACAGTAAAAAAAAATATAAAACTCAGAGCTGTTTCGCTTTCTGGACATGTTCACACACCCATTAGATATTTATTTACAATGAGGTTTGCAGCAAAGTATAATACCACATTTGTTTTATTTAATTTAAATGTTTATTTAACTAGGCAAGTCAGTTAAAGAACAAATTCTTATTTAGAATGACGGCCTACACCCGGCCAAACACGGACGACGCTGGGACAATTGTGTGCCCGCCCCCTATGGGACTCCCAATCACGGCCGGTTGTGATACAGCCTTGTGACTTGGAAGGGAAATGAAATGGTGTGTGTTGAAAAGGACCCAATCTCTCACAAAATAGAAGGAAACACAAGAGAGGTTTTGAAATATTTCTGGAGATGTGGTGCTGAATCCACTTGTAAGGCCTCAACTGAAAGTTTTGTTAAATAATACCCTCTAAGGCCTCCCGGGTGGCGCTGTACTGCAGCGTGAACGCCCAGACTCTGTCGTAACCGGCCGCGACCAGGAGGCTTAGCGTCGTCCGGGTTAGGGAGGGCATGGCCGGTAGGGATATCCTTGTCTCATTGCGCACCAGCGACTCCTGTGGCGGGCCGAGCGCAGTGCTCGCTAACCAAGGTTGCCAGGTGCACGGTGTTTCCTCCGACACATTGGTGCGGCTGGCTTCCGGGTTGGATGCGCGCTGTGTTAAGAAGCAGTGTGGCTTGGTTGGGTTGTGTATCGGAGGACGCATGACTTTCAACCTTTGTCTCTCCCAAGCCCGTACGGGAGTTGTAGCGATGAGACAAGATAGTAGCGACGAAAACAATTGGATACCACGAAATTGGGGAGAAAAAGGGGTAAAATTAAAAACAAATATATAATAATAATAATACCCCCAAAACACCAGTCTCAACGTCAACAGTGAAGAGGCGACTCCAGGATGTTGGCCTTCTAGGCAGAATTGCAAAGAAAAAGCCCTATCTCATACTGGCTAATAAAAATAAAAGATTAATATAGGCAAAAGAACACAGACACTGGACAGAGGAACTCTGACGTTGAGACTGGTGTTTTGCGGGTACTATTTAAGGAAGCTGCCAGTTGAGGACTTGTGAGGCGTCTGTTTCTCAAACTAGACACTCTATTGTACTTGTCCTCTTGCTCAGTTGTGCACCGGGGCCTCCCACTCCTCTTTCTATTCTGGTTAGCGGCAGTTGTTCTGTGAAGGGAGTAGTACACAGCGTTGTACGAGATCTTCAGTTCCTTGACAATTTCTGGCATGGAATAGCCTTCATTTCTCAGGACAAGAAGAGGTTCAGAAGAGGGTCTTTTGTTTCTGGCCATTTTGAGGCTGTAATCGAACCCACAAATGCTGATGCTCCAAATACTCAACTAGTCTAAAGAAGGCAAGTTTTATTTTTTTTACTTCTTTAACCAGAACAACAGTTTTCAGCTGTGCTAATATAATTGCAAAAAAGGTTTTCTAATTATCAATTAGCCTTTTAAAATTATAAACTTGGATTGGCTAACACAACATGCCATTGGAACACCGGAGTGATGGTTGCTGATAATGGGCCTATGTACTTGGATTAGCTAACACAACGTGCCATTGGAACACCGGAGTGATGGTTGCTGATAATGGGGCTCTGTACTTGGATTAGCTAACACAACGTGCCATTGGAACACCGGAGTGATGGTTGCTGATAATGGGCCTATGTACTTGGATTAGCTAACACAACGTGCCATTGGAACACCGGAGTGATGGTTGCTGATAATGGGGCTCTGTACTTGGATTAGCTAACACAACATGCCATTGGAACACCGGAGTGATGGTTGCTGATAATGGGGCTCTGTACTTGGATTAGCTAACACAACATGCCATTGGAACACCGGAGTGATGGTTGCTGATAATGGGCCTCTGTACTTGGATTAGCTAACACAACGTGCCATTGGAACACCGGAGTGATGGTTGCTGATAATGGGCCTCTGTACTTGGATTAGCTAACACAACGTGCCATTGGAACACCGGAGTGATGGTTGCTGATAATGGGCCTCTGTACTTGGATTAGCTAACACAACGTGCCATTGGAACACCGGAGTGATGGTTGCTGATAATGGGCCTATGTACTTGGATTAGCTAACACAACGTGCCATTGGAACACCGGAGTGATGGTTGCTGATAATGGGCCTATGTACTTGGATTAGCTAACACAACGTGCCATTGGAACACCGGAGTGATGGTTGCTGATAATGGGGCTCTGTACTTGGATTAGCTAACACAACATGCCATTGGAACACCGGAGTGATGGTTGCTGATAATGGGCCTATGTACTTGGATTAGCTAACACAACGTGCCATTGGAACACCGGAGTGATGGTTGCTGATAATGGGCCTATGTACTTGGATTAGCTAACACAACATGCCATTGGAACACCGGAGTGATGGTTGCTGATAATGGGCCTATGTACTTGGATTAGCTAACACAACATGCCATTGGAACACCGGAGTGATGGTTGCTGATAATGGGCCTATGTACTTGGATTAGCTAACACAACGTGCCATTGGAAAACCGGAGTGATGGTTGCTGATAATGGGCCTATGTACTTGGATTAGCTAACACAACGTGCCATTGGAAAACCGGAGTGATGGTTGCTGATAATGGGCCTATGTACTTGGATTAGCTAACACAACGTGCCATTGGAAAACCGGAGTGATGGTTGCTGATAATGGGCCTCTGTAGATATTATCCATTAATCTTGTATTATTATTATTATTATTAAATCAGCCGTTTCCAGCTACAATAGTCATTAACATTAACAATGTCTACACTGTATTTCTGATCAATTTGTTATTTTAATGGAACACAAATGTGCTTTTCTTTCAAAAACAAGCACATTTTAAAGTGACACCACATTTTTGAAAGGGTAGTGTGTATATATATTTGGGTTTAAGTTGGTTGAGTGCCTTCTAGTCCTTTCCTAATCAAATTCATTTGCACTGTTGAGGAAGGGCAGTAGGGTATCTCACTGTATCGTTACACCCTCTGTGTTCTGTGACAAAACAAACTCAGATTGTGTCAAAGACTTGAATCTCCAGAAATATTTCAATAATAATTATATAACGAATCCAAAAATCGCACCATGCTGACAGAGCATGAATATTCCTCCCAAAACTGTGTTCAGCATTACATCTATTTATTAATACCTGTTGTGGTATTAGAGAGAGAGAGAGTGAGAGAGAGACAGAGAGACAGAGAGACAGAGAGGGAGAGATGGAGAGATGGAGATAAACAGAGAGAAACAGAAAACAGAGAGAGGGAGAGAGAGAGATGGAGAGAAAGAGAGATGGAGAGAAACAGAGAGAGAGAGAAACACAGATAGAAATAAACAGAGAGAGAGAGAAAAACAGAGAAACAGAGAGAGAGAAACACAGAGAGAGTGTATGTACATGCAGCGATAGAGGTGAGGTGACATGGAGTCAGGTGTTTGATGCCTAATCAAAGGCCATCTCTGTCCACAGAGAGCCATCTGCTGTCTGCTGTTGACACTATGAACATGTATCCATGCTATCAAATTCACTTTCAAAGGCTGTCTCTACAACCAAGGCCCCTGGGTTGAAATCCATACCAAGTCTCCATGTCTGCTATGACTCTAACATGCAGACCACACCGCTCGCGTCACAAAATAAATGTACTCGTTATTCAAATCATTGCACCCACAATGCACCTCGCGAGCATCTGGCAATAAAATAGTAATAGGTTCTATTTGTGCCACTCAACGCGCTGCAAGTCCGGCCTCTCCCATCTCCTCATTGGTTTTTAGGAGCATATATCCACGTGGGTGATTGAAAGAGGAACTGAGGTTCACACTCCGGGTCAGTTGTAGTAATGCAACGTAAAGTTGGTTGGAGAGGAGAATATATCCACGTGGGTGATTGAAAGAGGAACTGAGGTTCACACTCCGGGTCGGTTGTGGTAATGCAACGTAAAGTTGGTTGGAGAGGAGCATATATCCACGTGGGTGATTGAAAGAGGAACCGAGGTTCACACTCCGGGTCGGTTGTAGTAATGCAACGTAAAGTTGGTTGCCAACCGCCATATAAAGTCCAGAGAAGAAACAGAAGTCCGAAGGAGGAGATGACGAGAAACTAATTTGGTTTACCGTGTTATCTGTGGATTAATTGTCGGAGTAGAGGACCTTGTGCATTGCAGGTAAAATAACAACCCGATATTTATATCCCAGGGCAAATTAGCTAGCGACACCAAGCTAAAAAAATTAGAAATTGCCATAATTGTTTACTGCTTTTTTGACCTGCCTCCAAATTAATAATTGGTTCAGAGTTTGTTTTGATATTTCAACCTGCGTGTCCTGATCGCTTCTGGTTCTTCTGGATGAACAAAATCAACTTGCGGACGCACAGGCACGTGCGGTTTGGTCAGCATGTAAGGAGGCAGGTAGCCTAGAGGTTACTGCGTTGCGCCAGTATAGTCGCTGGTTTGAATACTCAAGCTGACAAAGTGAAAAAAAATCTGTTGACGTGCCCTTGAGCAAGGCACTTAACCCTTATTTGCGCCAAGGGTGCCGTGCTACCATGGCTGACCCCGTGAAACAACATTTTAAAACACACCTATCGGGTATAAAACAAAACAACTTTTTATATGAGACAACAAAACACGTTTTGTTTTTGAAGAAAATAAAAAGCCTGCAGAATGTATTCACACCCCTTGACTTATTTCACATTTTGTTACAGCCTGAATTCAAAATATAATGCTTTAAAAAATATTTGTAATCTAATCTACACACAGAAGACCCAGTAATAACAAAGTGAACACGTTTTTATACATTTATTTTAGAAACACATTTGGCAGCGATTAAAGCTGTGAGCCTTTTAGTCTCCTGGGTTGTGCAACATTTGCCCATTACTCATTTCAAAATTCTTCAAGCTCTGTCAAATTGGTTGTTGATCATCGCTAGACAACCATTTTCAGATCTTATTGTAGATTTTCAAGTAGATTTAAGTGAAAACTGTCAAACTTGGTTTACTCAGGAAACATTCACTGTCTTCTTGGTAAGCAACTCTTTTTTTTTTATCCTGAAAAACTCCCCAGTCCTTAACAAAAAGCATGCCCATAACATGATGCAGCCACCACTATGCTTGAAAATATGGAGAGTGGTACTCAGTAATGTGTTATATTGGATTTGCCCCAAACATAACACTTTTTATTCAGAACAAAAAGTTAATTTCTTTGCCACATTTTTTTGCAGTATTACTTTAGTGCCAGGATGCACATTTTGGAATATTTTTATTCTGTACAGACTTCCTTCTTTTCATTCTGTCAGTTAGGTTAGTATTGTGGAGTAACTACAATGTTGTTGATCCATCCTCAGTTTTCTCCTATCACAGCCATTAAACTCTAACTGTTTTAAAGTCACCATTGGCTTCATGTTGAAATACCTGAGCAGTTTCCTTCCTCTCCGGCAACTGAGTTAAGAAGGACGCCTGTATCTCTGTAGTGACTGGGTGCATATCCAAAGTGTAATTAATAACTTCACAATGTTCAAAGGGATATTCAATGTCTGCTTTTTTTTGGAAAACCTCCCTGGTCTTTGTGGTTGAAACAGTGTTTGAAACGCTCGACTGAGAGACCAGATAACTATGTGTGGGGTACAGAGATGAGGAAGTCATGTTAAAAACACTATTATCACATAGAGTCCATTATTATGTGACTTGTTAAGCATATTTTTACTCCTGAAGTTATTTAGGCATTTCAGCTTTTCATTTTTCTATTAATTCGTACATTTTAAACATAATTACACTTTTACATTCTGGGGTATTGTGTGTAGGCCAGTGACCCCCCCAAAAAAATCTAAATTTGATCCCTTTTAAATTCAGGATGTAACACAACAAAATGTGGGAAAAGAAAATGGGGTGTGAATATTTTCTGAAGGCCCTGTAGAATCTGCATACTACTGACCTTCGACCTGTGTATCTCTCCGTCATCGTCCTCTCCTCCGACGCCCAGTATCTTCCTGGTCTTCAGCCGGCTCACCAGATCTGTCTGGCTGTGCTTCTTCATCAGAGGGGGTTGGGGTTTGCTGCTCATGGCTGATAGGGGGGCGGTTATGACCTATGACTCCTAAAAACCACAAAAATCAGAAACTTTGTCCAAAAATGATGCAGAAAAATGAATCCATGCTTTTGTTACTTCTAGGTCAATGCTCTACTTTCCGGCTACCCGGATAAAGCACTAAATAAACTTCAGTTAGTGCTAAATACGGCTGCTAGAATCCTGACTAGAACCCAAAAATGTGATCATATTACTCCAGTGCGAGCCTCCCTACACTGGCTTCCTGTTAAGGCAAGGGCTGATTTCAAGGTTTTACTGCTAACCTACAAAGCATTACTTGGGCTTGCTCCTACCTATCTTTCTGATTTGGTCCTGCCGTACATACCTACACGTACGCTACGGTCACAAGACGCAGGCTGGAAGCAGGGCTTTCTCCTATAGAGCTCCATTTTTTATGGAATGGTCTGCATACCCATGTGAGAGATGCAAACTCGGTCTCAACCTTTAAGTCTACTGAAGACTCATCTCTTCAGTGGGTCATATGATTGAGTGTAGTCTGGCCCAGGAGTGTGAAGGTGAACGGAAAGCCTCTGAAGCAACAAACCACCCTTGCTGTCTCTGCCTGGCCGGTTCCCCTCTTTCCACTGGGATTCTCTGCCTCTAACCCTATTACAGGGGCTGAGTCACTGGCTTACTGGTGCTCTTTCATGCCATCCCTAGGAGGGGTGCGTCACTTGAGTGGGTTGAGTCACTGATGTGATCTTCCTGTCTAGGTGGGCGCCTCCCCCCCTTGGGTTGTGCCGTGGCGGAGATCTTTGTGGGCTATACTCTGCCTCGTCTCAGGATGGTAAGTTGGTCGTTGAAGATATCCCTCTAGTGGTGTGGGGGCTGTGCTTTGGCAAAGTGGGTGGGGTTATATCCTTCCTGTTTGGCCCTGTCCGGGGGTATCATCGGATGGGGCCACAGTTTCTCCTGACCCCTCCTGTCTCAGCCTCCAGTATTTATGCTGCAGTAGTTTATGTGTCTGGGGGCTAGGGTCAGTTTGTTATATCTGGAGTACTTCTCCTGTCTTATCTGGTGTCCTGTGTGAATTTAAGTATGCTCTCTCTAATTCTCTTTCTTTCATGTCTCAGGACGACCTGGCATGATGACACCTTGCTGTCCCCAGTCCACCTGGCCGTGCTTCTGCTCCAGTTTCAACTGTTCTGCCTTATTATTATTTGACCATTTGAACATTTGAACATCTTGGCCATGTTCTGTTATAATCTCCACCCGGCACAGCCAGAAGAGGACTGGCACCCCTCATAGCCTGGTTCCTCTCTAGGTTTCTTCCTAGGTTTTGGCCTTTCTAGGGAGTTTTTCCTAGCCAATGTGCTTCAACACCTGCCTTGCTTGCTGTTTGGGGTTTTAGGCTGGGTTTCTGTACAGTACTTTGAGATATCAGCTGATGTACGAAGGGCTATATAAATACATTTGATTTGAGTACACAAGTATATATTTTTAAACCAGCATATTCAGTTAATATTGCCTGCTAACATTAATTTCTTATAATTAGGGAAATTAGGTATGTCTCTTGCGTTCCGTGCAAGCAGTCAGGGTATATGCGGCAGTCTGGCTCGTTGTGAACTGTGTGAAGACCTTTTCTTCCTAACAAAGACTGTAATTAATTTGCCAGAATTGTACATAATTATGACATAACATTGAAGGTTGTGCAATGTAACAGCAATATTTAGACTTCGGGATGCCACCCGTTAGATAAAATACGGAACGTTCCGTATTTCACTGAAAGAATCAATGACCAAAGGCTCGTATTTCTGTGTGTTATTATGTTATAATTAAGTCTATGATTTGATATTTGATAGAGCAGTCTGACTGAGTGGTGGTAGGCAGCAGCAGGCTTGTAAACATTCATTCAAACAGCACTTTTGTGTGTTTGCTAGCAGCTCTTCGCAATGCTTCAAGCATTGAGCTGTTTATGACTTCAAGCCTATCAACTCCCGAGAATTAGGCTGGTGTAACCGATGTGAAATGGCTAGCTAGTTAGCGGGGTGCGCGCTAATAGTGTTTCAATCAGTGACATCACTCGCTCTGAGACGGAGTAGTTGTTCCCCTAGCTCTGCAAGGGCCGCGGCTTTTGTGGGGCGATGGGTAATGATGCTTCAAGGGTGGCTGTTGTCGATGTGTTCCTGGTTCGAACCCAGGTCGGGCCGAGGAGACGGACGGAAGCTATACTGTTACACTGGCAATAGTAAAGTGCCTATAAGAACATCAGAAAATGTCAAAAGATTTATGAAATACAAATGGTATAATAGAGAGATAGTCCTATAATAACTACAACCTACAACTTATTACCCGGGAATATTGAAGACTCATGTAAAAAGGAACCACCAGCTTTCATATGTTCTCATGTTCTGAGCAAGGAACTGAAACGTCAGCTTTTTTTACATGGCACATATTGCACTTTTACTTTCTTCTCCAACACTTTGTTTTTGCATTATTTAAACCAAATTGAACATGTTTCATTATTTATTTGAGGCTAAATTGATTGTATTGATGTATTATATGAAGGTAAAAGATAGGTGTTCATTCAGTATTGTTGTAATTGTCATCATTACAAATTAATCACTAAAAACCGGCCGATTAATCGGTATCGGCTTTTTTTGGGGTCCTCCAATAAATGGGTATCGGCGTTGAAAAATCATAATCGACTGACCTCTAAATAGTACTAGCGTGGATTTATGTGCAGAGAGAAATGGATCCGTCTGGAGTGTTTGTCTGTGTAATCCCAAATAGAGCCCAACCCAACTCCACAGAAGGCTGTGTGTGTGTCAGTGCTTTCTGTAAAACAGAGCCAGAGAGAGGAGTTGTTTCATGCTTCAGTCTGATCTCCCTCTCTCTCGTCAAACTGTCTCCATACAAAGCAAGTAGCAGCCTGTTTCCACTCCTAGAATAACAGAGGACCTACAACACATATCTACAGCTGGAGACATCGCATGTGTCATCAGATTCCCTCTGGAAAGCCAAAAACACCATGTTTACATCAGGACAACAGGTAGCAGCTGACATAACTACCATGGAGTTATTAGGGAAAGCAAAGCTCGTATTTACTAGAGTAAAGTTCTCATTTCTCATGTTTTCAATAATCCATGTTTTCCGATGGGGAAAGTATTTTTTGGAGACTAGGGGATGTTTATGAGAGTGGGCCTGAGGTAAATGTTCAGTACTATTACCGATAGGGAAAGTATTTTTGGAGACTGGTGAATGTTTATGAGAGTGGGCCTGAGGTAAATGGATTGTAACCAACCTTGAACTGCTTCTCAACGAGACAAAGGAAGGAAACTACTTCCATTTCTAGGGACAGTTTTTCTTCTTCTTAGAAACCATTTATTTTACTCCCATTCAGCCATCTACACCTTTTCATAAAGCAGTGTTTTGATTTTTTTTTTAAAGTTTTCAAGTGCATGGAGTTGCTTGAATGGTTATGGAAACTATTGTAATTCAAAATGTAATTACATTGTAAACTATTGTAATTCAAAATGTAATTCCATTGTAAACTATTGTAATTCAAAATGTAATTCCATTGTAAACTATTGTAATTCAAAATGTAATTACATTGTAAACTATTGTAATTCCAAATGTGTATTGTAATTACATTCAAAATGTAATTACATTGTAAACTATTGTAATTCCAAATGTAATTACATTGTAAACTATTGTAATTCAAAATGTAATTACATTGTAAACTATTGTAATTCAAAATGTAATTACATTGTAAACTATTGTAATTCAAAATGTAATTACATTGTAAACTATTGTAATTCAAAATGTAATTACATTGTAAACTATTGTAATTCAAAATGTAATTCCATTGTACTGTGAATGATGATGAAAGGAGTGTTTCTTCTGCCCCGGCTGTTGAAATGTAGGAGACGTTTCTAGATGACTCAGCCCTTTAGGCTCTGTCTCTTTTCAACCCTGAACACATACGAGAACAACACACACACACACATACGAGAACAAGCCTCTGGCCACGCTCCAAATACTGGTTCCCCCGCCTGGTTTCATTTAGAACACACACACACACACACACACACACACACACACACACACACACACACACACACACACACACACACACACACACACACACACACACACACACACACACACACACACACACACACACACACACACACACAGGGGGCCCATGCAATATGCATGTCCCTGAATCCACCCAGATCAACGCTGACCTTTCAGCTGAGCGGAAACAGTAGTTGCCATGGTGTCGAGGGCGGTATGTGTGTGTGGCTTGGGATTGGGAACAGAGAATTTGACACATTAAAGATTAGGCCTAAAAAAAAAAATCCCAATGTTTTTCTCTTCTTCGTATAATTTAGTATAGATGTTGTTTTAGTATTTGTCTTTCATACAGGAAGACATCCTTATGGTCCTGATGTTTTCCAGAAGTTCATCTGACCGACTTCAGTCAGACTTCCTGGGTCGGCAGCCGTGTTTAAACAGCAGCAGGAGGTTAATGACCAGATTACTGCCAACCTGTTTACTCCGGGTCAAGGTGCCAATGGCACTGGGACTGCCTGTTACCAAGCAACCACAACCAAGGGGAAAAAAAGGGGATGCAGCAATCGTTCCGGTCCTCCCTGTCCCCCCCGTACTCTTTATCCTCCCTGTCCCCCCCCGTACTCTTTATCCTCCCTGTCCCCCCGGTACCCTCTTTCCTCCCTTCCCCCCTCCCTGTCCCCCCTGTACCCTCTTTCCTCCCTGTCCCCCCGTACCCTCTTTCCTCCCTGTCCCCCCCCGTACGCTCTTTCCTCCCTGTCCCCCCGTACGCTCTTTCCTCCCTGTCCCCCCCGTCACGCTCTTTCCTCCCTGTCCCCCCGTACGCTCTTTCCTCCCTGTCCCCCCATACCCTCTTTCCTCCCTGTCCCCCGTACCCTCTTTCCTCCCCCCCCCCCGCCCCTCTTTCCTACCCTCTTTCCTCCCTGTCCCCCCGTACCCTCTTTCCTCCCTGTCCCCCCATACCCTCTTTCCTCCCTGTCCCCCCCATACCCTCTTTCCTCCCTGTCCCCGTACCCTCTTTCCTCCCTGTCCCCCCAGTACCCTCATTCCTCCCTGTCCCCGTACCCTCTTTCCTCCCTGTCCATACCATACCCTCCCCCCGTACACCATGTCCCCCTTGTACCCTCTGACCCCCCTTTGCTGTAGTAACTACTAACACTGGGGTCTTTAGTGAAAGGATTGATCCATCAGGGAAATGGCTGTTAGTCCATGGATCATTAACACCTAAAGAGGATCCATGTGGACTCTCAGAATGGGACAATATATTGACCAAATGACTGAGGGAGTCCCATATGGAGCCCTATTCCCTATATAGTGCACTACTTTTGACCAGGGCCTAATAGGACTCAGGTCAGAAGTAGTGCACTATATAGGGGATAGGGGCCCAATTGGGACGTACGATGTACACACTCTAAACAGACTGCCATTAGTTGGTTCAGCAGCGTGACATATAGCCACTACCACCCAGCCATACTGTATGGAGAATAGAAGGCTGTCATAGCTTGTATCCCAAATAGCACCATATCACCTATAAAACTAAACTGCCATTATCCAATGCAGTGCACTATAAAGAGAAACGGGTGCTATTTGGAACACAAGCCTCTGGTTTAGTACACAAGCCTCTGGTTTAGTACACAAGCCTCTGGTTTAGTACACAAGCCTCTGGTTTAGTACACAAGCCTCTGGTTTAGTACACAAGCCTCTGGTTTAGTACACAAGCCTCTGGTTTAGTACACAAGCCTCTGGTTTAGTACACAAGCCTCTGGTTTAGTACACAAGCCTCTGGTTTAGTACACAAGCCTCTGGTTTAGTACACAAGCCTCTGGTTTAGTACACAAGCCTCTGGTTTAGTACACAAGCCTCTGGTTTAGTACACAAGCCTCTGGTTTAGTACACAAGCCTCTGGTTTAGTACACAAGCCTCTGGTTTAGTACACAAGCCTCTGGTTTAGTACACAAGCCTCTGGTTTAGTACACAAGCCTCTGGTTTAGTACACAAGCCTCTGGTTTAGTACACAAGCCTCTGGTTTAGTACACAAGCCTCTGGTTTAGTACACAAGCCTCTGGTTTACATTTACATTTAAGTCATTTAGCAGACGCTCTTATCCAGAGCGACTTACAAATTGGTTTAGTACACAAGCCTCTGGTTTAGTACACAAGCCTCTGGTTTAGTACACAAGCATATTAATAATGCCCATCTAAACGCATGTTAGAGTGTTCGGGAGGCCAACGCACCTTGGCCTCCCGAGTGGCGCAGCGGGCTAAGGCACTGCATCTCAGTGCAAGAGGCGTCACTACAGTCCCTGGTTCGAATCCAGGCTGTATCACATCTGGCCACGATTGGGAGTCCCATAAGGCGGTGCACAATTGGCCCAGTGTCATCCGGGTTATGGTTTGGTCGGTGTAGGCCGTCATTGTAAATAATAAGTTGTTTACTTTGTTGCCTAGTTCAATAAAGGTTTGAATAAATGTAAAAATATTGAGAAAGTCCTAATTATTATCGTTGAACCACAATATATTTCAATCTATCTAAAGCTAGAATCAGAATGACAATTATAGACATGTAGTCCACACATATTGTGCCTGGGTGTGTGTGTGTGTGTCTGTCTCTACCTGGGATGTGAATTGGGCTCAGAGGGAAGGTAAATGCATGTTGGTTGGAGATTAATCACATTGATGCTTCTGTTAATGTTCTTCCCCTTGTTTAGAATCACCATCAAACACTACATGAACAAAAGTCCAAGGTGTTCCATGGGGTTGAGGTCAGGGCTTTGTGTAGGCCAGTCAAGTTCTTCCACAACGATCTCGACAAATCATTTCCGTATGGACCTCGCTTTGTGCACGGGGGGAAATTGTCGTGCTGAAACAGGAAAGGGCCTTCCCCAAACTGTTGCCACAAAGTTGGAAGCACAGAATCGTCTAGAATATCATTGTATGCTGTAGCGTTAACATTTCCCTTCACTGGAACTAAGGGGCCTAACCCGAACCATGAAAAACAGCCCCAGACCATTATTCCTCCTCCACCAAACTTTACAGTTGGCACTATGCATTCGGGCAGGTAGCGTTCCGACAGACAAATCCAGATTTGTCCATCGGACTGCCAGATGGTGAAGCGTGAGTCATCACTTCAAAGAACGTGTTTCCACTGCTCCAGGGTCCAATGGCGGCGAACTTTACACCACTCCGGCCGACACTTGGCATTGTGCATGCTGATCTTAGGCTTGTGTGCTGCTGCTCGGCCATGGAAACCCATTTTATGACGCTCTCGACAAACAGTTCTTGTGCTCACGTTGCTTCCAGAGGCAGTTTGGTATCCGGTAATGAGTATTGCAACTGAGAGCAGACAATTTTTACTCGCTACGCGGTTCAGCACTTGTCAGCCCTGTTCTGTGAGCATATGTGGCCTACCACTAAACGACTGAGCCGTTGTTGCTCCTAGATGTTTCCACTTCACAATAACAGCACCTACAGTTGACTGGGGGCAGCTCCAACAGGGCAGATATTTGATGAACTGAATTGTTGGAAAGGTGGCATCCTATGACGGTGCCACGTCAAAAGTCACTGAGCTCTTCAGTAAGGCCCATTCTACTGCCAATGTTTGTCTGTGGAGATTGCATGGCTGTGTGCTCGATGTTATACACCCGTCAGCAAAACGGGTGTGACTGAAATAGTCGAATCCACTAATTTGAAGGGGTGTCCACATACTTTTGTATATATAGTCTATGTAAAACCTGTTGAGCTATATTGCCTGTCTTTGTCATGTGTTTATTTTTGTTTCTTCTCATTAGCATATTTAGTTAGCAGCCTCCATTGAAATGCTATATTACTTATGCTAATGTTGTTAGCATTCTGCTAATAGACGCCCAATTGTCGTTGTGTTTTTATTTTCGGGTATGAGAGCAGGAACATCTGGATACCACCCCACACACCCACACCTGATAATAAACACTAACTGCAGGTAGGGAGGTTGGAAGGCAGAGAGGAAGGGAGGTAGGGAGAGAAGGGAAGGAGTCAGAGAGGGAGGGGAAGGAGGTAGGGAGGGGAGGGGAGGGAGGCAGAAAGGGAGGGGTAGGAGGCAGAGAGGGAGAGGAGGGAGGCAAGGAGGGGATGGAGGCAGAAAAGGGAGGGGGAGAAAGGGGGGAGGGAGGCAGAAAGGGAGGGGAGGGGGGGTGAGGAAGAGGAGGGAAAGAGGTACTGAAGAGGCATGCAGGTGAATCTCCTCTTGAAACAGAGTGAAATCTGGGACCATAAACGTATGACTGACTGAAGAGGCATCTTTCTGGCTGAAGTGAACGTGTCATTGTAGCAGACACCTTTATCCATTTAGTCCACATGACCCCAGACGGAATCAAACCCACGACCCTGACCTGGCTAACGCCTCACGCTTACCAACAAAGCTACACAGGAGCACTACTGAATCCAGGGATTGACTACAGTGAGTGTGATAGAAGAGTTGCCACACAGTTCCACACTTCGGCCTAATGGGTTTGGCATATGAATATTTGGTCCATTAATAGGGTCCATTAACAATGCATTTTCACTGTGAATTTATTTTTTAACAAAACTAATGCATTTTCACTCTGAATGTCTTGCTTATAAAGTCTCCTGCCCCTCTACCTAACTTAAATCAATCGGTTTTTAGATGGAGAGGCTAGCCAGGGCTCCAGATATATACTACTTTGTATCACATCTCAGTATGTCATTTTTCATCTCAGTAGGTCTCCTGTATGCTGCATGACGATGTCGCCACTCCTATTTGCCATAGCTTCTTCAAAGTCTGTGCCCTCAGGCCTGGAGGGAAGCTAAAGTTATTCCCCTACCTAAGAATAGTAAAGTCATTTTACTGGCTCAAATAGCCAACAAATCAGCCAGTTACCAACCCTTAGTAAACATTAGGAAAAAACATGGTGTTTGACCAGATACAATGCTATTTTACTGTAAACAAATTGACAACAGACTTTCAGCTTATAGGGAAGGACATTCAACAAGCACAGCATTTACACAAATCACTGATTGGCTGAGAGAAATTGATGATAAGAAGATTGTGGGGGCTGTCTTGTTAGTCATTTTAGTGTGGCTTATGGCATTATCGATCATAGTCTTCTGATGGAAAAACGTAAGTGTCACGGCTTAACACCCCCTGCTATATTGTGGATAAAGAGTTACCTGTCTAACAGAACACAGAGGGTGTTCTTTAATGGAAGCCTCTCCAACATTAATCCAGGTAGAATCAGGAATTCCCCAGGGCAGCTGTCTAGGCCCCTTAGTTTTTAAAATCTTTACTAATGACATTCCACTGGCCTTACGTAAAGCAAGTGTGTCTATGCATGCGAATTGGTGGCAAGGTATAAGTTAGTCCTACATATTTCAAAAACTAAAAGCATTGTATTTGGGACAAATCATTCACTAAACCCTAAACCTCAACTAACTCTTGTAATAAATAATGTGGAAATTGAGCAAGTTGAGGTGACTATAAACTGCTTGGAGTAACCCTGGATTGTAAACAGTCTTGGTCAAAACATACTGATACAACAATAACTAAAATGGGGAGAAGTCTGTCCATAATAAAGCGCTGCTCTGCCTTTTTAAACAGCACTATCAACAAGGCAGGTCCTACAGGCTCTAGTTGTCACACCTGGACTACTGTTCAGTAAGCTGCTACAAAGAGGGACCTCGGAAAATTACAATTGGCAAAGTGATAGTAAAGTAGTGGCCAGAGGGAACACAATGTGTTGTAGATATGTGATAGTAGAGTAGTGGCCAGAGGGAACACAATGTGTTGTAGATATGTGATAGTAGAGTAGTGGCCAGAGGGAACACAATGTGTTGTAGATATGTGATAGTAGAATAGTGGCCAGAGGGAACACACAATGTGTTGTAGATATGTGATAGTAGAGTAGTGGCCAGAGGGAACACAATGTGTTGTAGATATGTGATAGTAGAGTAGTGGCCAAAGGGAACACACAATGTGTTGTAGAGTAGTGGCCAGAGGGAACACAATGTGTTGTAGATATGTGATGTAGAGTAGTGGCCAGAGGGAACACAATGTGTTGTAGATATGTGATAGTAGAGTAGTGGCCAGAGGGAACACAATGTGTTGTAGATATGTGATAGTAGAGTAGTGGCCAGAGGGAACACAATGTGTTGTAGATATGTGATAGTAGAGTAGTGGCCAGAGGGAACACAATGTGTTGTAGATATGTGATAGTAGAGTAGTGGCCAGAGGGAACACAATGTGTTGTAGATATGTGATAGTAGAGTAGTGGCCAGAGGGAATACACAATGTGTTGTAGATATGTGATAGTAGAGTAGTGGCCAGAGGGAACACAATGTGTTGTAGATATGTGATAGTAGAGTAGTGGCCAAAGGGAACACACAATGTGTTGTGAAAAGTGTTATGAAATGTAATGTCAGGTTTTAAACTGCACAGAACTGCCTTAATGTTGCTGGACCCCAGGAAGAGTAGCTGCTGCCTTGGCAGGAACTAATGAAGATCCTTAATCAATACAAATGGCATTCAGTCAGTCCGCCCCGCTGGCCATTCGATTCAGTCCGCCCGCTGGCCATTCGGTTAGTCCGCCTGCTGGCCATTCGATTCAGTCCGCCCCGCTGGCCATTCGATTCAGTCCGCCCCGCTGGCCATTCGTCAGTCCGTGCTGGCCATTCGTCATTCTGCTGGCCATTGTCAGTCTGCTCTGCTGGCCATTCGATTCAGTCCGCCCTGGCCGCAGTGGACCCCGCTGGCCATTCGAGTCCGCCCGCTCAGTCCGCCCCGCTGGAATTAATGAAGTCCTGGCCCGGTCAGCTGGCCATTCAGTGCTGGCCAGTCCGCCCCGCTGGCCATTCGGTTCAGTCCGCCATTCGGTAGAGTCCCGCTGGCCATTCGGTTAGTCCGCCCCGCTGGCCATTCGGTTGAGTCCGCTCCGCTGGCCATTCGGTAGAGTCTGTTCTGCTGGCCATTCGGTACAGTCTGCTCTGCTGGCCATTCGATAGAGTCTGCTCTGCTGGCCATTCGATAGAGTCTGCTCTGCTGGCCATTCGATTACTCTGCTCTGCTGGCCATTCGGTTACTCTGCTCTGCTGGCCATTCGGTCAGTCCGCTCTGCTGGCCATTCGGTCAGTCCGCTCTGCTGGCCAATCGGTCAGTCCGCTCTGCTGGCCAATCGCTCTGCTCAGTCCGCTCTGCTGGCCAGTCCGCTCTGCTGGCCAATCGGTCAGTCCGCTCTGCTGGCCAATCGGTCAGTCCGCTCTGCTGGCCAATCGGTCAGTCTGCTCTGCTGGCCATTCGGTCAGTCCGCTCTGCTGGCCATTCGGTCAGTCTGCTCTGCTGGCCATTCGGTCAGTCTGCTCTGCTGGCCATTCGGTCAGTCTGCTCTGCTGGCCATTCGGTCAGTCATTCGGCTCTGCTGGCCATTCAGGCTCTGCTGGCCATTCGGTCAGTCCGCTCTGCTGGCCATTCGGTGCTGGAGTCAGTCCGCTCTGCTGGCCATCAGTCGGCTATTCGGTTAGAGTCTCTGCTCTGCTGGCCATTTCGGTCAGTCCGCTCTGCTGGGCATTCAGTTACCTATTCTCTGTCTCACACCAGTGGACAGGGTTAATCCACACACAGTATCAGCACCTTTTCTCTCTCACTAACACCGTCACACTTCACTCTCCTCAGAGAGCCTTCAAAACCGGTCAGAATAACAGGTCTGCCAGACACCTTGTGATTCACCTGACAACATTACCAACACCTCAGAGAAATAGAGAGACAGAGAGGGAGAAGGAGACAGAGACAGAGAGAAGGAGACAGGGACAGAGAGAGGGAGGAGACATAGACAGAGAGGAGGAGACAGAGACAGGGAGGAGACAGAGACAGAGAGAGGGAGGAGACAGGGAGAGGGAGAAGGAGACAGAGACAGAGAGAGAGGGTGTCAAAGAGAGACAGAGACAGAGAGAGAGAGATAGATATGAAAAGAGAGAAATGCAAAAAGAGAAATAAAGAGAGAGACATGGAGAGATAAAGAGAGTGAGACAGAGAGAGGAGAGAGAGAACAAGATCAAGAGAGAGAGAGAGAGAGAGAGAAAGTGAAAGAGAGAGCAACAGAGAGAGGTGCCACACAGCACTACACAGTCACTAAATTACTCTCAATAGGGTTGTCAAGTGGCAGAACTAGCAGCACTTGATAAGTCCTACTGTCTGTGAATGATAAAGACCTTTGTAAAGGGCAGTGACGACACAACGACTAGCCTAAGCAGAGATCAGAAGTATTTTAGTTGGTCCAATTCTAACCCACATTCATACTGATAGGTCGGTAGTAATGTACACAGAGTGGACAAAACATTAGGAACACCTGCTCTTTCCATGACATAGACTGACCAGGTGAAGCTATGATCCCTTATTGATGTCTCTTGTTAAATCCACTTCAAATCAGTGTAGATGAAGGGGAGGAGACGGGTTAAAGAAGGATTTTTAAACCTTGAGACAATTGAGACATGGATTGTTTATGTGTGTTATTCAGAGGGTGAATGGACAAGACAAAATATATAAGTGCCTTTTTACTTCACCTTTATTTAACCAGGTAGGCTAGTTGAGAACAAGTTCTCATTTACAACTGCGACCTGGCCAAGATCGGTGCACGGTAGTAGGTGCCAGGTGCACTGGTTTGTGTCAAGAACTGCAACGCAGCTGGGTTTTTCACGCTCAACAGTTTCCTGTGTGTATTAAGAAAGGTCAACCACCCAAAGGACAACAGTCAACTTGACACAACTGTGGGAAGCATTGGAGTCAACATGGGCCAGAGTCCCTGTGGAACGCTTG